>NW_026690069.1:0-87009 GCF_943734765.1 Anopheles ziemanni
TGATTTTCAAGCATCTCCAAAGTACATTTTCGGTATTTCCAAGTACTTGGGAGTGATTTTCAAGCATCTCCAAAGTACATTTTCGGTGTTCTCAAGTACTTGGGAGTGAGTTTGAAGCTTGTTGCTAAATATTTTTCTGTTTTACATGTAGAAATATACACAACTTGCTAACTTAGGCACTTCGCTTGGCAGAAAACACTTGAAACCTGCAATTTTACTATGAAAAGAGGTCAAAAAAACGCCTGTCTTTGAACGCTCATAACTTTTTTGTCTTTCGTCCTACGTTGAATTTGACCCCCATGTCGAGAGTACCCCGTTAAATTTCCTTTCTTTTGGTACCATCCGGCGACCTTCTAGCTCTTCTAGTTTTCGAGCTATTCACGTTTAAAGTTAGAGGTTTTTTCAGAAAAAGAGCAATTTCGTTGTTTCGGTCCGAATTCAGCTACCGAGCTAGGCATTTCTCTTAGCACTTCGCCTAGGTTTTTGGTCTTTTTGAAGGCATCAACCGAGCATCTTCGGTGTTTTCAAGTACTTGGGAGTGATTTTCAAGCATCTCAAAGTACGTTTTCGTTATTTCCAAGTACTTGGGAGTGCTTTTCAAGCATCTCCAATGTACATTTTCGGTATTTCCAAGTACTTGGGAGTGATTTTCAAGCATCTCCAAAGTACATTTTCGGTATTTCCAAGTACTTGGGAGTGATTTTCAAGCATCTCCAAGGTACATTTTCGGTATTTCCAAGTACTTGGGAGTGATTTTCAAGCATCTCCAAAGTACATTTTCGGTATTTCCAAGTACTTGGGAGTGATTTTCAAGCATCTCCAAAGTACATTTTCGGTGTTCTCAAGTACTTGGGAGTGAGTTTGAAGCTTGTTGCTAAATATTTTTCTGTTTTACATGTAGAAAATATACACAACTTGCTAACTTAGGCACTTCGCTTGGCAGAAAACACTTGAAACCTGCAATTTTACTATGAAAAGAGGTCAAAAAACGCCTGTCTTTGAACGCTCATAACTTTTTTGTCTTTCGTCCTACGTTGAATTTGACCCCCATGTCGAGAGTACCCCGTTAAATTTCCTTTCTTTTGGTACCTACGGCGACCTTCTAGCTCTTCTAGTTTTCGAGCTATTCACGTTTAAAGTTAGAGGTTTTTTCAGAAAAAGAGCAATTTCGTTGTTTCGGTCCGAATTCAGCTACCGAGCTAGGCATTTCTCTTAGCACTTCGCCTAGCTTTTTGGTCTTTTTGAAGGCATCAACCGAGCATCTTCGGTGTTTTCAAGTACTTGGGAGTGATTTTCAAGCATCTCCAAAGTACATTTTCGTTATTTCCAAGTACTTGGGAGTGATTTTCAAGCATCTCCAAGGTACATTTTCGGTATTTCCAAGTACTTGGGAGTGATTTTCAAGCATCTCCAAAGTACATTTTCGGTATTTCCAAGTACTTGGGAGTGATTTTC
Source organism: Anopheles ziemanni (assembly GCF_943734765.1). Taxonomy (NCBI): domain Eukaryota; kingdom Metazoa; phylum Arthropoda; class Insecta; order Diptera; family Culicidae; genus Anopheles; species Anopheles ziemanni. The sequence continues at coordinate 1,456 of NW_026690069.1, forward strand.
AAGCATCTCCAAGGTACATTTTCGGTATTTCCAAGTACTTGGGAGTGATTTTCAAGCATCTCCAAAGTACATTTTCGGTATTTCCAAGTACTTGGGAGTGATTTTCAAGCATCTCCAAAGTACATTTTCGGTGTTCCTTAGTACTTGGGAGTGAGTTTGGAGCTTGTTGCTATATATTTTTCTGTTTTTCATGTAGAAATATACACAACTTGCTAATTTAGGCACTTCGCTTGGCAGAAAACATTTTAAACCTGCAATTTTACTATGAAAAGAGGTCAAAAAATGCCTATCTTTGATCGCTGATAACTTTTTTGTCTTTCGTCCTACGTTGAATTTGACCCCCATGTCGAGAGTACCCCGTTAAATTTCCTTTCTTTTGGTACCTACGGCGACCTTCTAGCTCTTCTAGTTTTCGAGCTATTCACGTTTAAAGTTAGAGGTTTTTTCAGAAAAAGAGCAATTTCGTTGTTTCGGTCCGAATTCAGCTACCGAGCTAGGCATTTCTCTTAGCGCTTCGCCTAGCTTTTTGGTCTTTTTGAAGGCATCAACCGAGCATCTTCGGTGTTTTCAAGTACTTGGGAGTGATTTTCAAGCATCTCCAAAGTACATTTTCGGTATTTCCAAGTACTTGGGAGTGATTTTCAAGCATCTCCAAAGTACATTTTCGGTATTTCCAAGTACTTGGGAGTGATTTTCAAGCATCTCCAAGGTACATTTTCGGTATTTCCAAGTACTTGGGAGTGATTTTCAAGCATCTCCAAAGTACATTTTCGGTATTTCCAAGTACTTGGGAGTGATTTTCAAGCATCTCCAAAGTACATTTTCGGTGTTCCTTAGTACTTGGGAGTGAGTTTGGAGCTTGTTGCTATATATTTTTCTGTTTTTCATGTAGAAATATACACAACTTGCTAATTTAGGCACTTCGCTTGGCAGAAAACATTTTAAACCTGCAATTTTACTATGAAAAGAGGTCAAAAAATGCCTATCTTTGATCGCTCATAACTTTTTTGTCTTTCGTCCTACGTTGAATTTGACCCCCATGTCGAGAGTACCCCGTTAAATTTCCTTTCTTTTGGTACCTACGGCGACCTTCTAGCTCTTCTAGTTTTCGAGCTATTCACGTTTAAAGTTAGAGGTTTTTTCAGAAAAAGAGCAATTTCGTTGTTTCGGTCCGAATTCAGCTACCGAGCTAGGCATTTCTCTTAGCGCTTCGCCTAGCTTTTTGGTCTTTTTGAAGGCATCAACCGAGCATCTTCGGTGTTTTCAAGTACTTGGGAGTGATTTTCAAGCATCTCCAAAGTACATTTTCGGTATTTCTAAGTACTTGGGAGTGATTTTCAAGCATCTCCAAAGTACTTTTTCGGTATTTCCAAGTACTTGGGAGTGATTTTCAAGCATCTCCAAGGTACATTTTCGGTATTTCCAAGTACTTGGGAGTGATTTTCAAGCATCTCCAAAGTACATTTTCGGTATTTCCAAGTACTTGGGAGTGATTTTCAAGCATCTCCAAAGTACATTTTCGGTGTTCCTTAGTACTTGGGAGTGAGTTTGGAGCTTGTTGCTATATATTTTTCTGTTTTTCATGTAGAAATATACACAACTTGCTAATTTAGGCACTTCGCTTGGCAGAAAACATTTTAAACCTGCAATTTTACTATGAAAAGAGGTCAAAAAATGCCTATCTTTGATCGCTCATAACTTTTTTGTCTTTCGTCCTACGTTGAATTTGACCCCCATGTCGAGAGTACCCCGTTAAATTTCCTTTCTTTTGGTACCTACGGCGACCTTCTAGCTCTTCTAGTTTTCGAGCTATTCACGTTTAAAGTTAGAGGTTTTTTCAGAAAAAGAGCAATTTCGTTGTTTCGGTCCGAATTCAGCTACCGAGCTAGGCATTTCTCTTAGCGCTTCGCCTAGCTTTTTGGTCTTTTTGAAGGCATCAACCGAGCATCTTCGGTGTTTTCAAGTACTTGGGAGTGATTTTCAAGCATCTCCAAAGTACATTTTCGGTATTTCTAAGTACTTGGGAGTGATTTTCAAGCATCTCCAAAGTACTTTTTCGGTATTTCCAAGTACTTGGGAGTGATTTTCAAGCATCTCCAAAGTACATTTTTGGTATTTCCAAGTACTTGGGAGTGATTTTCAAGCATCTCCAAAGTACATTTTCGGTGTTCCTAAGTACTTGGGAGTGAGTTTGGAGCTTGTTGCTATATATTTTTCTGTTTTACATGTAGAAATATACACAACTTGCTAACTTAGGCACTTCGCTTGGCAGAAAACACTTGAAACCTGCAATTTAACTATGAAAAGAGGTCAAAAAATGCCTATCTTTGAACGCTCATAACTTTTTTGTCTTTCGTCCTACGTTGAATTTGACCCCCATGTCGAGAGTACCCCGTTAAATTTCCTTTCTTTTGGTACCTACGGCGACCTTCTAGCTCTTCTAGTTTTCGAGCTATTCACGTTTAAAGTTAGAGGTTTTTTCAGAAAAAGAGCAATTTCGTTGTTTCGGTCCGAATTCAGCTACCGAGCTAGGCATTTCTCTTAGCACTTCGCCTAGCTTTTTGGTCTTTTTGAAGGCATCAACCGAGCATCTTCGGTGTTTTCAAGTACTTGGGAGTGATTTTCAAGCATCTCCAAAGTACGTTTTCGTTATTTCCAAGTACTTGGGAGTGCTTTTCAAGCATCTCCAATGTACATTTTCGGTATTTCCAAGTACTTGGGAGTGATTTTCAAGCATCTCCAAAGTACATTTTCGGTATTTCCAAGTACTTGGGAGTGATTTTCAAGCATCTCCAAGGTACATTTTCGGTATTTCCAAGTACTTGGGAGTGATTTTCAAGCATCTCCAAAGTACATTTTCGGTATTTCCAAGTACTTGGGAGTGATTTTCAAGCATCTCCAAAGTACATTTTCGGTGTTCTCAAGTACTTGAGAGTGAGTTTGGAGCTTGTTGCTATATATTTTTCTGTTTTACATGTAGAAATATACACAACTTGCTAACTTAGGCACTTCGCTTGGCAGAAAACACTTGAAACCTGCAATTTTACTATGAAAAGAGGTCAAAAAACGCCTGTCTTTGAACGCTCATAACTTTTTTGTCTTTCGTCCTACGTTGAATTTGACCCCCATGTCGAGAGTACCCCGTTAAATTTCCTTTCTTTTGGTACCTCCGGCGACCTTCTAGCTCTTCTAGTTTTCGAGCTATTCACGTTTAAAGTTAGAGGTTTTTTCAGAAAAAGAGCAATTTCGTTGTTTCGGTCCGAATTCAGCTACCGAGCTAGGCATTTCTCTTAGCACTTCGCCTAGGTTTTTGGTCTTTTTGAAGGCATCAACCGAGCATCTTCGGTGTTTTCAAGTACTTGGGAGTGATTTTCAAGCATCTCCAAAGTACGTTTTCGTTATTTCCAAGTACTTGGGAGTGCTTTTCAAGCATCTCCAATGTACATTTTCGGTATTTCCAAGTACTTGGGAGTGATTTTCAAGCATCTCCAAAGTACATTTTCGGTATTTCCAAGTACTTGGGAGTGATTTTCAAGCATCTCCAAGGTACATTTTCGGTATTTCCAAGTACTTGGGAGTGATTTTCAAGCATCTCCAAAGTACATTTTCGGTATTTCCAAGTACTTGGGAGTGATTTTCAAGCATCTCCAAAGTACATTTTCGGTGTTCTCAAGTACTTGGGAGTGAGTTTGAAGCTTGTTGCTAAATATTTTTCTGTTTTACATGTAGAAATATACACAACTTGCTAACTTAGGCACTTCGCTTGGCAGAAAACACTTGAAACCTGCAATTTTACTATGAAAAGAGGTCAAAAAACGCCTGTCTTTGAACGCTCATAACTTTTTTGTCTTTCGTCCTACGTTGAATTTGACCCCCATGTCGAGAGTACCCCGTTAAATTTCCTTTCTTTTGGTACCTACGGCGACCTTCTAGCTCTTCTAGTTTTCGAGCTATTCACGTTTAAAGTTAGAGGTTTTTTCAGAAAAAGAGCAATTTCGTTGTTTCGGTCCGAATTCAGCTACCGAGCTAGGCATTTCTCTTAGCACTTCGCCTAGCTTTTTGGTCTTTTTGAAGGCATCAACCGAGCATCTTCGGTGTTTTCAAGTACTTGGGAGTGATTTTCAAGCATCTCCAAAGTACATTTTCGTTATTTCCAAGTACTTGGGAGTGATTTTCAAGCATCTCCAAGGTACATTTTCGGTATTTCCAAGTACTTGGGAGTGATTTTCAAGCATCTCCAAAGTACATTTTCGGTATTTCCAAGTACTTGGGAGTGATTTTCAAGCATCTCCAAGGTACATTTTCGGTATTTCCAAGTACTTGGGAGTGATTTTCAAGCATCTCCAAAGTACATTTTTGGTATTTCCAAGTACTTGGGAGTGATTTTCAAGCATCTCCAAAGTACATTTTCGGTGTTCCTAAGTACTTGGGAGTGAGTTTGGAGCTTGTTGCTATATATTTTTCTGTTTTACATGTAGAAATATACACAACTTGCTAATTTAGGCACTTCGCTTGGCAGAAAACACTTGAAACCTGCAATTTAACTATGAAAAGAGGTCAAAAAATGCCTATCTTTGAACGCTCATAACTTTTTTGTCTTTCGTCCTACGTTGAATTTGACCCCCATGTCGAGAGTACCCCGTTAAATTTCCTTTCTTTTGGTACCTACGGCGACCTTCTAGCTCTTCTAGTTTTCGAGCTATTCACGTTTAAAGTTAGAGGTTTTTTCAGAAAAAGAGCAATTTCGTTGTTTCGGTCCGAATTCAGCTACCGAGCTAGGCATTTCTCTTAGCGCTTCGCCTAGCTTTTTGGTCTTTTTGAAGGCATCAACCGAGCATCTTCGGTGTTTTCAAGTACTTGGGAGTGATTTTCAAGCATCTCCAAAGTACATTTTCGGTATTTCCAAGTACTTGGGAGTGATTTTCAAGCATCTCCAAAGTACATTTTCGGTATTTCCAAGTACTTGGGAGTGATTTTCAAGCATCTCCAAGGTACATTTTCGGTATTTCCAAGTACTTGGGAGTGATTTTCAAGCATCTCCAAAGTACATTTTCGGTATTTCCAAGTACTTGGGAGTGATTTTCAAGCATCTCCAAAGTACATTTTCGGTGTTCCTTAGTACTTGGGAGTGAGTTTGGAGCTTGTTGCTATATATTTTTCTGTTTTTCATGTAGAAATATACACAACTTGCTAATTTAGGCACTTCGCTTGGCAGAAAACATTTTAAACCTGCAATTTTACTATGAAAAGAGGTCAAAAAATGCCTATCTTTGATCGCTCATAACTTTTTTGTCTTTCGTCCTACGTTGAATTTGACCCCCATGTCGAGAGTACCCCGTTAAATTTCCTTTCTTTTGGTACCTCCGGCGACCTTCTAGCTCTTCTAGTTTTCGAGCTATTCACGTTTAAAGTTAGAGGTTTTTTCAGAAAAAGAGCAATTTCGTTGTTTCGGTCCGAATTCAGCTACCGAGCTAGGCATTTCTCTTAGCACTTCGCCTAGGTTTTTGGTCTTTTTGAAGGCATCAACCGAGCATCTTCGGTGTTTTCAAGTACTTGGGAGTGATTTTCAAGCATCTCCAAAATACATTTTCGTTATTTCCAAGTACTTGGGAGTGCTTTTCAAGCATCTCCAATGTACATTTTCGGTATTTCCAAGTACTTGGGAGTGATTTTCAAGCATCTCCAAAGTACATTTTCGGTATTTCCAAGTACTTGGGAGTGATTTTCAAGCATCTCCAAGGTACATTTTCGGTATTTCCAAGTACTTGGGAGTGATTTTCAAGCATCTCCAAAGTACATTTTCGGTATTTCCAAGTACTTGGGAGTGATTTTCAAGCATCTCCAAAGTACATTTTCGGTGTTCTCAAGTACTTGGGAGTGAGTTTGAAGCTTGTTGCTAAATATTTTTCTGTTTTACATGTAGAAATATACACAACTTGCTAACTTAGGCACTTCGCTTGGCAGAAAACACTTGAAACCTGCAATTTTACTATGAAAAGAGGTCAAAAAACGCCTGTCTTTGAACGCTCATAACTTTTTTGTCTTTCGTCCTACGTTGAATTTGACCCCCATGTCGAGAGTACCCCGTTAAATTTCCTTTCTTTTGGTACCTACGGCGACCTTCTAGCTCTTCTAGTTTTCGAGCTATTCACGTTTAAAGTTAGAGGTTTTTTCAGAAAAAGAGCAATTTCGTTGTTTCGGTCCGAATTCAGCTACCGAGCTAGACATTTCTCTTAGCACTTCGCCTAGCTTTTTGGTCTTTTTGAAGGCATCAACCGAGCATCTTCGGTGTTTTCAAGTACTTGGGAGTGATTTTCAAGCATCTCCAAAGTACATTTTCGTTATTTCCAAGTACTTGGGAGTGATTTTCAAGCATCTCCAAGGTACATTTTCGGTATTTCCAAGTACTTGGGAGTGATTTTCAAGCATCTCCAAAGTACATTTTCGGTATTTCCAAGTACTTGGGAGTGATTTTCAAGCATCTCCAAGGTACATTTTCGGTATTTCCAAGTACTTGGGAGTGATTTTCAAGCATCTCCAAAGTACATTTTTGGTATTTCCAAGTACTTGGGAGTGATTTTCAAGCATCTCCAAAGTACATTTTCGGTGTTCCTAAGTACTTGGGAGTGAGTTTGGAGCTTGTTGCTATATATTTTTCTGTTTTACATGTAGAAATATACACAACTTGCTAATTTAGGCACTTCGCTTGGCAGAAAACACTTGAAACCTGCAATTTAACTATGAAAAGAGGTCAAAAAATGCCTATCTTTGAACGCTCATAACTTTTTTGTCTTTCGTCCTACGTTGAATTTGACCCCCATGTCGAGAGTACCCCGTTAAATTTCCTTTCTTTTGGTACCTACGGCGACCTTCTAGCTCTTCTAGTTTTCGAGCTATTCACGTTTAAAGTTAGAGGTTTTTTCAGAAAAAGAGCAATTTCGTTGTTTCGGTCCGAATTCAGCTACCGAGCTAGGCATTTCTCTTAGCGCTTCGCCTAGCTTTTTGGTCTTTTTGAAGGCATCAACCGAGCATCTTCGGTGTTTTCAAGTACTTGGGAGTGATTTTCAAGCATCTCCAAAGTACATTTTCGGTATTTCCAAGTACTTGGGAGTGATTTTCAAGCATCTCCAAAGTACATTTTCGGTATTTCCAAGTACTTGGGAGTGATTTTCAAGCATCTCCAAGGTACATTTTCGGTATTTCCAAGTACTTGGGAGTGATTTTCAAGCATCTCCAAAGTACATTTTCGGTATTTCCAAGTACTTGGGAGTGATTTTCAAGCATCTCCAAAGTACATTTTCGGTGTTCCTTAGTACTTGGGAGTGAGTTTGGAGCTTGTTGCTATATATTTTTCTGTTTTTCATGTAGAAATATACACAACTTGCTAATTTAGGCACTTCGCTTGGCAGAAAACATTTTAAACCTGCAATTTTACTATGAAAAGAGGTCAAAAAATGCCTATCTTTGATCGCTCATAACTTTTTTGTCTTTCGTCCTACGTTGAATTTGACCCCCATGTCGAGAGTACCCCGTTAAATTTCCTTTCTTTTGGTACCTACGGCGACCTTCTAGCTCTTCTAGTTTTCGAGCTATTCACGTTTAAAGTTAGAGGTTTTTTCAGAAAAAGAGCAATTTCGTTGTTTCGGTCCGAATTCAGCTACCGAGCTAGGCATTTCTCTTAGCGCTTCGCCTAGCTTTTTGGTCTTTTTGAAGGCATCAACCGAGCATCTTCGGTGTTTTCAAGTACTTGGGAGTGATTTTCAAGCATCTCCAAAGTACATTTTCGGTATTTCTAAGTACTTGGGAGTGATTTTCAAGCATCTCCAAAGTACTTTTTCGGTATTTCCAAGTACTTGGGAGTGATTTTCAAGCATCTCCAAGGTACATTTTCGGTATTTCCAAGTACTTGGGAGTGATTTTCAAGCATCTCCAAAGTACATTTTCGGTATTTCCAAGTACTTGGGAGTGATTTTCAAGCATCTCCAAAGTACATTTTCGGTGTTCCTTAGTACTTGGGAGTGAGTTTGGAGCTTGTTGCTATATATTTTTCTGTTTTTCATGTAGAAATATACACAACTTGCTAATTTAGGCACTTCGCTTGGCAGAAAACATTTTAAACCTGCAATTTTACTATGAAAAGAGGTCAAAAAATGCCTATCTTTGATCGCTCATAACTTTTTTGTCTTTCGTCCTACGTTGAATTTGACCCCCATGTCGAGAGTACCCCGTTAAATTTCCTTTCTTTTGGTACCTACGGCGACCTTCTAGCTCTTCTAGTTTTCGAGCTATTCACGTTTAAAGTTAGAGGTTTTTTCAGAAAAAGAGCAATTTCGTTGTTTCGGTCCGAATTCAGCTACCGAGCTAGGCATTTCTCTTAGCGCTTCGCCTAGCTTTTTGGTCTTTTTGAAGGCATCAACCGAGCATCTTCGGTGTTTTCAAGTACTTGGGAGTGATTTTCAAGCATCTCCAAAGTACATTTTCGGTATTTCTAAGTACTTGGGAGTGATTTTCAAGCATCTCTTAAGTACTTTTTTGATGTTTTCAAGTACTTGGGAGTGATTTTCAAGCATCTCCAAAGTACATTTTTTGTACTTCCAAGTACTTGTTAGTGATTTTCAAGCATCTCCAAAGTACATTTTCGGTGTTCCTAAGTACTTGGGAGTGAGTTTGGAGCTTGTTGCTATATATTTTTCTGTTTTACATGTAGAAATATACACAACTTGCTAACTTAGGCACTTCGCTTGGCAGAAAACACTTGAAACCTGCAATTTAACTATGAAAAGAGGTCAAAAAATGCCTATCTTTGAACGCTCATAACTTTTTTGTCTTTCGTCCTACGTTGAATTTGACCCCCATGTCGAGAGTACCCCGTTAAATTTCCTTTCTTTTGGTACCTACGGCGACCTTCTAGCTCTTCTAGTTTTCGAGCTATTCACGTTTAAAGTTAGAGGTTTTTTCAGAAAAAGAGCAATTTCGTTGTTTCGGTCCGAATTCAGCTACCGAGCTAGGCATTTCTCTTAGCACTTCGCCTAGCTTTTTGGTCTTTTTGAAGGCATCAACCGAGCATCTTCGGTGTTTTCAAGTACTTGGGAGTGATTTTCAAGCATCTCCAAAGTACGTTTTCGTTATTTCCAAGTACTTGGGAGTGCTTTTCAAGCATCTCCAATGTACATTTTCGGTATTTCCAAGTACTTGGGAGTGATTTTCAAGCATCTCCAAAGTACATTTTCGGTATTTCCAAGTACTTGGGAGTGATTTTCAAGCATCTCCAAGGTACATTTTCGGTATTTCCAAGTACTTGGGAGTGATTTTCAAGCATCTCCAAAGTACATTTTCGGTATTTCCAAGTACTTGGGAGTGATTTTCAAGCATCTCCAAAGTACATTTTCGGTGTTCTCAAGTACTTGGGAGTGAGTTTGAAGCTTGTTGCTAAATATTTTTCTGTTTTACATGTAGAAATATACACAACTTGCTAACTTAGGCACTTCGCTTGGCAGAAAACACTTGAAACCTGCAATTTTACTATGAAAAGAGGTCAAAAAACGCCTGTCTTTGAACGCTCATAACTTTTTTGTCTTTCGTCCTACGTTGAATTTGACCCCCATGTCGAGAGTACCCCGTTAAATTTCCTTTCTTTTGGTACCTCCGGCGACCTTCTAGCTCTTCTAGTTTTCGAGCTATTCACGTTTAAAGTTAGAGGTTTTTTCAGAAAAAGAGCAATTTCGTTGTTTCGGTCCGAATTCAGCTACCGAGCTAGGCATTTCTCTTAGCACTTCGCCTAGGTTTTTGGTCTTTTTGAAGGCATCAACCGAGCATCTTCGGTGTTTTCAAGTACTTGGGAGTGATTTTCAAGCATCTCCAAAATACATTTTCGTTATTTCCAAGTACTTGGGAGTGCTTTTCAAGCATCTCCAATGTACATTTTCGGTATTTCCAAGTACTTGGGAGTGATTTTCAAGCATCTCCAAAGTACATTTTCGGTATTTCCAAGTACTTGGGAGTGATTTTCAAGCATCTCCAAGGTACATTTTCGGTATTTCCAAGTACTTGGGAGTGATTTTCAAGCATCTCCAAAGTACATTTTCGGTATTTCCAAGTACTTGGGAGTGATTTTCAAGCATCTCCAAAGTACATTTTCGGTGTTCTCAAGTACTTGGGAGTGAGTTTGAAGCTTGTTGCTAAATATTTTTCTGTTTTACATGTAGAAATATACACAACTTGCTAACTTAGGCACTTCGCTTGGCAGAAAACACTTGAAACCTGCAATTTTACTATGAAAAGAGGTCAAAAAACGCCTGTCTTTGAACGCTCATAACTTTTTTGTCTTTCGTCCTACGTTGAATTTGACCCCCATGTCGAGAGTACCCCGTTAAATTTCCTTTCTTTTGGTACCTACGGCGACCTTCTAGCTCTTCTAGTTTTCGAGCTATTCACGTTTAAAGTTAGAGGTTTTTTCAGAAAAAGAGCAATTTCGTTGTTTCGGTCCGAATTCAGCTACCGAGCTAGGCATTTCTCTTAGCACTTCGCCTAGCTTTTTGGTCTTTTTGAAGGCATCAACCGAGCATCTTCGGTGTTTTCAAGTACTTGGGAGTGATTTTCAAGCATCTCCAAAGTACATTTTCGTTATTTCCAAGTACTTGGGAGTGATTTTCAAGCATCTCCAAGGTACATTTTCGGTATTTCCAAGTACTTGGGAGTGATTTTCAAGCATCTCCAAAGTACATTTTCGGTATTTCCAAGTACTTGGGAGTGATTTTCAAGCATCTCCAAGGTACATTTTCGGTATTTCCAAGTACTTGGGAGTGATTTTCAAGCATCTCCAAAGTACATTTTTGGTATTTCCAAGTACTTGGGAGTGATTTTCAAGCATCTCCAAAGTACATTTTCGGTGTTCCTAAGTACTTGGGAGTGAGTTTGGAGCTTGTTGCTATATATTTTTCTGTTTTACATGTAGAAATATACACAACTTGCTAATTTAGGCACTTCGCTTGGCAGAAAACACTTGAAACCTGCAATTTAACTATGAAAAGAGGTCAAAAAATGCCTATCTTTGAACGCTCATAACTTTTTTGTCTTTCGTCCTACGTTGAATTTGACCCCCATGTCGAGAGTACCCCGTTAAATTTCCTTTCTTTTGGTACCTACGGCGACCTTCTAGCTCTTCTAGTTTTCGAGCTATTCACGTTTAAAGTTAGAGGTTTTTTCAGAAAAAGAGCAATTTCGTTGTTTCGGTCCGAATTCAGCTACCGAGCTAGGCATTTCTCTTAGCGCTTCGCCTAGCTTTTTGGTCTTTTTGAAGGCATCAACCGAGCATCTTCGGTGTTTTCAAGTACTTGGGAGTGATTTTCAAGCATCTCCAAAGTACATTTTCGGTATTTCCAAGTACTTGGGAGTGATTTTCAAGCATCTCCAAAGTACATTTTCGGTATTTCCAAGTACTTGGGAGTGATTTTCAAGCATCTCCAAGGTACATTTTCGGTATTTCCAAGTACTTGGGAGTGATTTTCAAGCATCTCCAAAGTACATTTTCGGTATTTCCAAGTACTTGGGAGTGATTTTCAAGCATCTCCAAAGTACATTTTCGGTGTTCCTTAGTACTTGGGAGTGAGTTTGGAGCTTGTTGCTATATATTTTTCTGTTTTTCATGTAGAAATATACACAACTTGCTAATTTAGGCACTTCGCTTGGCAGAAAACATTTTAAACCTGCAATTTTACTATGAAAAGAGGTCAAAAAATGCCTATCTTTGATCGCTCATAACTTTTTTGTCTTTCGTCCTACGTTGAATTTGACCCCCATGTCGAGAGTACCCCGTTAAATTTCCTTTCTTTTGGTACCTACGGCGACCTTCTAGCTCTTCTAGTTTTCGAGCTATTCACGTTTAAAGTTAGAGGTTTTTTCAGAAAAAGAGCAATTTCGTTGTTTCGGTCCGAATTCAGCTACCGAGCTAGGCATTTCTCTTAGCGCTTCGCCTAGCTTTTTGGTCTTTTTGAAGGCATCAACCGAGCATCTTCGGTGTTTTCAAGTACTTGGGAGTGATTTTCAAGCATCTCCAAAGTACATTTTCGGTATTTCTAAGTACTTGGGAGTGATTTTCAAGCATCTCCAAAGTACTTTTTCGGTATTTCCAAGTACTTGGGAGTGATTTTCAAGCATCTCCAAAGTACATTTTTGGTATTTCCAAGTACTTGGGAGTGATTTTCAAGCATCTCCAAAGTACATTTTCGGTGTTCCTAAGTACTTGGGAGTGAGTTTGGAGCTTGTTGCTATATATTTTTCTGTTTTACATGTAGAAATATACACAACTTGCTAACTTAGGCACTTCGCTTGGCAGAAAACACTTGAAACCTGCAATTTAACTATGAAAAGAGGTCAAAAAATGCCTATCTTTGAACGCTCATAACTTTTTTGTCTTTCGTCCTACGTTGAATTTGACCCCCATGTCGAGAGTACCCCGTTAAATTTCCTTTCTTTTGGTACCTACGGCGACCTTCTAGCTCTTCTAGTTTTCGAGCTATTCACGTTTAAAGTTAGAGGTTTTTTCAGAAAAAGAGCAATTTCGTTGTTTCGGTCCGAATTCAGCTACCGAGCTAGGCATTTCTCTTAGCACTTCGCCTAGCTTTTTGGTCTTTTTGAAGGCATCAACCGAGCATCTTCGGTGTTTTCAAGTACTTGGGAGTGATTTTCAAGCATCTCCAAAGTACGTTTTCGTTATTTCCAAGTACTTGGGAGTGCTTTTCAAGCATCTCCAATGTACATTTTCGGTATTTCCAAGTACTTGGGAGTGATTTTCAAGCATCTCCAAAGTACATTTTCGGTATTTCCAAGTACTTGGGAGTGATTTTCAAGCATCTCCAAGGTACATTTTCGGTATTTCCAAGTACTTGGGAGTGATTTTCAAGCATCTCCAAAGTACATTTTCGGTATTTCCAAGTACTTGGGAGTGATTTTCAAGCATCTCCAAAGTACATTTTCGGTGTTCTCAAGTACTTGGGAGTGAGTTTGAAGCTTGTTGCTAAATATTTTTCTGTTTTACATGTAGAAATATACACAACTTGCTAACTTAGGCACTTCGCTTGGCAGAAAACACTTGAAACCTGCAATTTTACTATGAAAAGAGGTCAAAAAACGCCTGTCTTTGAACGCTCATAACTTTTTTGTCTTTCGTCCTACGTTGAATTTGACCCCCATGTCGAGAGTACCCCGTTAAATTTCCTTTCTTTTGGTACCTACGGCGACCTTCTAGCTCTTCTAGTTTTCGAGCTATTCACGTTTAAAGTTAGAGGTTTTTTCAGAAAAAGAGCAATTTCGTTGTTTCGGTCCGAATTCAGCTACCGAGCTAGGCATTTCTCTTAGCACTTCGCCTAGCTTTTTGGTCTTTTTGAAGGCATCAACCGAGCATCTTCGGTGTTTTCAAGTACTTGGGAGTGATTTTCAAGCATCTCCAAAGTACATTTTCGTTATTTCCAAGTACTTGGGAGTGATTTTCAAGCATCTCCAAGGTACATTTTCGGTATTTCCAAGTACTTGGGAGTGATTTTCAAGCATCTCCAAAGTACATTTTCGGTATTTCCAAGTACTTGGGAGTGATTTTCAAGCATCTCCAAGGTACATTTTCGGTATTTCCAAGTACTTGGGAGTGATTTTCAAGCATCTCCAAAGTACATTTTTGGTATTTCCAAGTACTTGGGAGTGATTTTCAAGCATCTCCAAAGTACATTTTCGGTGTTCCTAAGTACTTGGGAGTGAGTTTGGAGCTTGTTGCTATATATTTTTCTGTTTTACATGTAGAAATATACACAACTTGCTAACTTAGGCACTTCGCTTGGCAGAAAACACTTGAAACCTGCACTTTTACTATGAAAAGAGGTCAAAAAATGCCTATCTTTGAACGCTCATAACTTTTTTGTCTTTCGTCCTACGTTGAATTTGACCCCCATGTCGAGAGTACCCCGTTAAATTTCCTTTCTTTTGGTACCTACGGCGACCTTCTAGCTCTTCTAGTTTTCGAGCTATTCACGTTTAAAGTTAGAGGTTTTTTCAGAAAAAGAGCAATTTCGTTGTTTCGGTCCGAATTCAGCTACCGAGCTAGGCATTTCTCTTAGCGCTTCGCCTAGCTTTTTGGTCTTTTTGAAGGCATCAACCGAGCATCTTCGGTGTTTTCAAGTACTTGGGAGTGATTTTCAAGCATCTCCAAAGTACATTTTCGGTATTTCCAAGTACTTGGGAGTGATTTTCAAGCATCTCCAAAGTACATTTTCGGTATTTCCAAGTACTTGGGAGTGATTTTCAAGCATCTCCAAGGTACATTTTCGGTATTTCCAAGTACTTGGGAGTGATTTTCAAGCATCTCCAAAGTACATTTTCGGTATTTCCAAGTACTTGGGAGTGATTTTCAAGCATCTCCAAAGTACATTTTCGGTGTTCCTTAGTACTTGGGAGTGAGTTTGGAGCTTGTTGCTATATATTTTTCTGTTTTTCATGTAGAAATATACACAACTTGCTAATTTAGGCACTTCGCTTGGCAGAAAACATTTTAAACCTGCAATTTTACTATGAAAAGAGGTCAAAAAATGCCTATCTTTGATCGCTCATAACTTTTTTGTCTTTCGTCCTACGTTGAATTTGACCCCCATGTCGAGAGTACCCCGTTAAATTTCCTTTCTTTTGGTACCTACGGCGACCTTCTAGCTCTTCTAGTTTTCGAGCTATTCACGTTTAAAGTTAGAGGTTTTTTCAGAAAAAGAGCAATTTCGTTGTTTCGGTCCGAATTCAGCTACCGAGCTAGGCATTTCTCTTAGCGCTTCGCCTAGCTTTTTGGTCTTTTTGAAGGCATCAACCGAGCATCTTCGGTGTTTTCAAGTACTTGGGAGTGATTTTCAAGCATCTCCAAAGTACATTTTCGGTATTTCTAAGTACTTGGGAGTGATTTTCAAGCATCTCCAAAGTACTTTTTCGGTATTTCCAAGTACTTGGGAGTGATTTTCAAGCATCTCCAAAGTACATTTTCGGTATTTCCAAGTACTTGGGAGTGATTTTCAAGCATCTCCAAAGTACATTTTCGGTGTTCCTAAGTACTTGGGAGTGAGTTTGGAGCTTGTTGCTATATATTTTTCTGTTTTACATGTAGAAATATACACAACTTGCTAACTTAGGCACTTCGCTTGGCAGAAAACACTTGAAACCTGCAATTTAACTATGAAAAGAGGTCAAAAAATGCCTATCTTTGAACGCTCATAACTTTTTTGTCTTTCGTCCTACGTTGAATTTGACCCCCATGTCGAGAGTACCCCGTTAAATTTCCTTTCTTTTGGTACCTACGGCGACCTTCTAGCTCTTCTAGTTTTCGAGCTATTCACGTTTAAAGTTAGAGGTTTTTTCAGAAAAAGAGCAATTTCGTTGTTTCGGTCCGAATTCAGCTACCGAGCTAGGCATTTCTCTTAGCACTTCGCCTAGCTTTTTGGTCTTTTTGAAGGCATCAACCGAGCATCTTCGGTGTTTTCAAGTACTTGGGAGTGATTTTCAAGCATCTCCAAAGTACGTTTTCGTTATTTCCAAGTACTTGGGAGTGCTTTTCAAGCATCTCCAATGTACATTTTCGGTATTTCCAAGTACTTGGGAGTGATTTTCAAGCATCTCCAAAGTACATTTTCGGTATTTCCAAGTACTTGGGAGTGATTTTCAAGCATCTCCAAGGTACATTTTCGGTATTTCCAAGTACTTGGGAGTGATTTTCAAGCATCTCCAAAGTACATTTTCGGTATTTCCAAGTACTTGGGAGTGATTTTCAAGCATCTCCAAAGTACATTTTCGGTGTTCTCAAGTACTTGGGAGTGAGTTTGAAGCTTGTTGCTAAATATTTTTCTGTTTTACATGTAGAAATATACACAACTTGCTAACTTAGGCACTTCGCTTGGCAGAAAACACTTGAAACCTGCAATTTTACTATGAAAAGAGGTCAAAAAACGCCTGTCTTTGAACGCTCATAACTTTTTTGTCTTTCGTCCTACGTTGAATTTGACCCCCATGTCGAGAGTACCCCGTTAAATTTCCTTTCTTTTGGTACCAACGGCGACCTTCTAGCTCTTCTAGTTTTCGAGCTATTCACGTTTAAAGTTAGAGGTTTTTTCAGAAAAAGAGCAATTTTGTTGTTTCGGTCCGAATTGAGCTACGGAGCTAGGCATTTCTCTTAGCATTTCGCCTAGCTTTTTGGTCTTTTTGAAGGCATCCAACGAGTATCTTCGGTGTTTCCAAGTACTTGGTAGTGATTTTCAAGCATCTCCAAAGTACATTTTCGGTGTTTCCAAGTACTTGGTAGTGATTTTCAAGCATCTCCAAAGTACATTTTCGGTGTTTCCAAGTACTTGGTAGTGATTTTCAAGCATCTCCAAAGTACATTTTCGGTATTTCCAAGTACTTGGGAGTGCTTTTGGAGCTTGTTGCTATATATATTTCTGTTTTACATGATTAAATATACTCAGCTTGCTATTTTAGGCACTTCGCTTCGAAGAAAACACTTCAAACCTGCAATTTTACTATGAAAAGAGGTCAAAAAATGCCTGTCTTTGAACGCTTATAACTTTTTTGTCTTTCGTCCTACGTTGAATTTGACCCCCATGTCGAGAGTACCCCGTTAAATTTCCTTTCTTTTGGTACCAACGGCGACCTTCTAGCTCTTCTAGTTTTCGAGCTATTCACGTTTAAAGTTAGAGGTTTTTTCAGAAAAAGAGCAATTTTGTTGTTTCGGTCCGAATTGAGCTACGGAGCTAGGCATTTCTCTTAGCATTTCGCCTAGCTTTTTGGTCTTTTTGAAGGCATCCAACAAGTATCTTCGGTGTTTCCAAGTACTTGGTAGTGATTTTCAAGCATCTCCAAAGTACATTTTCGGTATTTCCAAGTACTTGGTAGTGATTTTCAAGCATCTCCAAAGTACATTTTCGGTATTTCCAAGTACTTGGGAGTGATTTTCAAGCATCTCCAAAGTACATTTTCGGTATTTCCAAGTGCTTGGGAGTGATTTTCAAGCATCTCCAAAGTACATTTTCGGTATTTCCAAGTACTTGGGAGTGCTTTTGGAGCTTGTTGCTATATATATTTCTGTTTTACATGATTAAATATACTCAGCTTGCTATTTTAGGCACTTCGCTTCGAAGAAAACACTTCAAACCTGCAATTTTACTATGAAAAGAGGTCAAAAAATGCCTGTCTTTGAACGCTTATAACTTTTTTGTCTTTCGTCCTACGTTGAATTTGACCCCCATGTCGAGAGTACCCCGTTAAATTTCCTTTCTTTTGGTACCAACGGCGACCTTCTAGCTCTTCTAGTTTTCGAGCTATTCACGTTTAAAGTTAGAGGTTTTTTCAGAAAAAGAGCAATTTCGTTGTTTCGGTCCGAATTCAGCTACGGAGCTAGGCATTTCTCTTAGCATTTCGCCTAGCTTTTTGGTCTTTTTGAAGGCATCCAACGAGTATCTTCGGTATTTCCAAGTACTTGGGAGTGATTTTCAAGCATCTCCAAAGTACATTTTCGGTATTTCCAAGTGCTTAGGAGTGATTTTCAAGCATCTCCAAAGTACATTTTCGGTATTTCCAAGTACTTGGGAGTGATTTTCAAGCATCTCCAAAGTACATTTTCGGTATTTCCAAGTACTTGGGAGTGCTTTTGGAGCTTGTTGCTATATATATTTCTGTTTTACATGATTAAATATACTCAGCTTGCTAACTTAGGCACTTCGCTTGGCAGAAAACACTTGAAACCTGCAATTTTACTATGAAAAGAGGTCAAAAAACGCCTGTCTTTGAACGCTCATAACTTTTTTGTCTTTCGTCCTACGTTGAATTTGACCCCCATGTCGAGAGTACCCCGTTAAATTTCCTTTCTTTTGGTACCTCCGGCGACCTTCTAGCTCTTCTAGTTTTCGAGCTATTCACGTTTAAAGTTAGAGGTTTTTTCAGAAAAAGAGCAATTTCGTTGTTTCGGTCCGAATTCAGCTACCGAGCTAGGCATTTCTCTTAGCACTTCGCCTAGGTTTTTGGTCTTTTTGAAGGCATCAACCGAGCATCTTCGGTGTTTTCAAGTACTTGGGAGTGATTTTCAAGCATCTCCAAAATACATTTTCGTTATTTCCAAGTACTTGGGAGTGCTTTTCAAGCATCTCCAATGTACATTTTCGGTATTTCCAAGTACTTGGGAGTGATTTTCAAGCATCTCCAAAGTACATTTTCGGTATTTCCAAGTACTTGGGAGTGATTTTCAAGCATCTCCAAGGTACATTTTCGGTATTTCCAAGTACTTGGGAGTGATTTTCAAGCATCTCCAAAGTACATTTTCGGTATTTCCAAGTACTTGGGAGTGATTTTCAAGCATCTCCAAAGTACATTTTCGGTGTTCTCAAGTACTTGGGAGTGAGTTTGAAGCTTGTTGCTAAATATTTTTCTGTTTTACATGTAGAAATATACACAACTTGCTAACTTAGGCACTTCGCTTGGCAGAAAACACTTGAAACCTGCAATTTTACTATGAAAAGAGGTCAAAAAACGCCTGTCTTTGAACGCTCATAACTTTTTTGTCTTTCGTCCTACGTTGAATTTGACCCCCATGTCGAGAGTACCCCGTTAAATTTCCTTTCTTTTGGTACCTACGGCGACCTTCTAGCTCTTCTAGTTTTCGAGCTATTCACGTTTAAAGTTAGAGGTTTTTTCAGAAAAAGAGCAATTTCGTTGTTTCGGTCCGAATTCAGCTACCGAGCTAGGCATTTCTCTTAGCACTTCGCCTAGGTTTTTGGTCTTTTTGAAGGCATCAACCGAGCATCTTCGGTGTTTTCAAGTACTTGGGAGTGATTTTCAAGCATCTCCAAAATACATTTTCGTTATTTCCAAGTACTTGGGAGTGATTTTCAAGCATCTCCAAGGTACATTTTCGGTATTTCCAAGTACTTGGGAGTGATTTTCAAGCATCTCCAAAGTACATTTTCGGTATTTCCAAGTACTTGGGAGTGATTTTCAAGCATCTCCAAGGTACATTTTCGGTATTTCCAAGTACTTGGGAGTGATTTTCAAGCATCTCCAAAGTACATTTTCGGTATTTCCAAGTACTTGGGAGTGATTTTCAAGCATCTCCAAAGTACATTTTCGGTGTTCCTAAGTACTTGGGAGTGAGTTTGGAGCTTGTTGCTATATATTTTTCTGTTTTACATGTAGAAATATACACAACTTGCTAATTTAGGCACTTCGCTTGGCAGAAAACACTTGAAACCTGCAATTTAACTATGAAAAGAGGTCAAAAAATGCCTATCTTTGAACGCTCATAACTTTTTTGTCTTTCGTCCTACGTTGAATTTGACCCCCATGTCGAGAGTACCCCGTTAAATTTCCTTTCTTTTGGTACCTACGGCGACCTTCTAGCTCTTCTAGTTTTCGAGCTATTCACGTTTAAAGTTAGAGGTTTTTTCAGAAAAAGAGCAATTTCGTTGTTTCGGTCCGAATTCAGCTACCGAGCTAGGCATTTCTCTTAGCGCTTCGCCTAGCTTTTTGGTCTTTTTGAAGGCATCAACCGAGCATCTTCGGTGTTTTCAAGTACTTGGGAGTGATTTTCAAGCATCTCCAAAGTACATTTTCGGTATTTCCAAGTACTTGGGAGTGATTTTCAAGCATCTCCAAAGTACATTTTCGGTATTTCCAAGTACTTGGGAGTGATTTTCAAGCATCTCCAAGGTACATTTTCGGTATTTCCAAGTACTTGGGAGTGATTTTCAAGCATCTCCAAAGTACATTTTCGGTATTTCCAAGTACTTGGGAGTGATTTTCAAGCATCTCCAAAGTACATTTTCGGTGTTCCTTAGTACTTGGGAGTGAGTTTGGAGCTTGTTGCTATATATTTTTCTGTTTTTCATGTAGAAATATACACAACTTGCTAATTTAGGCACTTCGCTTGGCAGAAAACATTTTAAACCTGCAATTTTACTATGAAAAGAGGTCAAAAAATGCCTATCTTTGATCGCTCATAACTTTTTTGTCTTTCGTCCTACGTTGAATTTGACCCCCATGTCGAGAGTACCCCGTTAAATTTCCTTTCTTTTGGTACCTACGGCGACCTTCTAGCTCTTCTAGTTTTCGAGCTATTCACGTTTAAAGTTAGAGGTTTTTTCAGAAAAAGAGCAATTTCGTTGTTTCGGTCCGAATTCAGCTACCGAGCTAGGCATTTCTCTTAGCACTTCGCCTAGCTTTTTGGTCTTTTTGAAGGCATCAACCGAGCATCTTCGGTGTTTTCAAGTACTTGGGAGTGATTTTCAAGCATCTCCAAAGTACATTTTCGGTATTTCTAAGTACTTGGGAGTGATTTTCAAGCATCTCCAAAGTACTTTTTCGGTATTTCCAAGTACTTGGGAGTGATTTTCAAGCATCTCCAAAGTACATTTTCGGTATTTCCAAGTACTTGGGAGTGATTTTCAAGCATCTCCAAAGTACATTTTCGGTGTTCCTAAGTACTTGGGAGTGAGTTTGGAGCTTGTTGCTATATATTTTTCTGTTTTACATGTAGAAATATACACAACTTGCTAACTTAGGCACTTCGCTTGGCAGAAAACACTTGAAACCTGCAATTTAACTATGAAAAGAGGTCAAAAAATGCCTATCTTTGAACGCTCATAACTTTTTTGTCTTTCGTCCTACGTTGAATTTGACCCCCATGTCGAGAGTACCCCGTTAAATTTCCTTTCTTTTGGTACCTACGGCGACCTTCTAGCTCTTCTAGTTTTCGAGCTATTCACGTTTAAAGTTAGAGGTTTTTTCAGAAAAAGAGCAATTTCGTTGTTTCGGTCCGAATTCAGCTACCGAGCTAGGCATTTCTCTTAGCACTTCGCCTAGCTTTTTGGTCTTTTTGAAGGCATCAACCGAGCATCTTCGGTGTTTTCAAGTACTTGGGAGTGATTTTCAAGCATCTCCAAAGTACGTTTTCGTTATTTCCAAGTACTTGGGAGTGCTTTTCAAGCATCTCCAATGTACATTTTCGGTATTTCCAAGTACTTGGGAGTGATTTTCAAGCATCTCCAAAGTACATTTTCGGTATTTCCAAGTACTTGGGAGTGATTTTCAAGCATCTCCAAGGTACATTTTCGGTATTTCCAAGTACTTGGGAGTGATTTTCAAGCATCTCCAAAGTACATTTTCGGTATTTCCAAGTACTTGGGAGTGATTTTCAAGCATCTCCAAAGTACATTTTCGGTGTTCTCAAGTACTTGGGAGTGAGTTTGAAGCTTGTTGCTAAATATTTTTCTGTTTTACATGTAGAAATATACACAACTTGCTAACTTAGGCACTTCGCTTGGCAGAAAACACTTGAAACCTGCAATTTTACTATGAAAAGAGGTCAAAAAACGCCTGTCTTTGAACGCTCATAACTTTTTTGTCTTTCGTCCTACGTTGAATTTGACCCCCATGTCGAGAGTACCCCGTTAAATTTCCTTTCTTTTGGTACCAACGGCGACCTTCTAGCTCTTCTAGTTTTCGAGCTATTCACGTTTAAAGTTAGAGGTTTTTTCAGAAAAAGAGCAATTTTGTTGTTTCGGTCCGAATTGAGCTACGGAGCTAGGCATTTCTCTTAGCATTTCGCCTAGCTTTTTGGTCTTTTTGAAGGCATCCAACGAGTATCTTCGGTGTTTCCAAGTACTTGGTAGTGATTTTCAAGCATCTCCAAAGTACATTTTCGGTGTTTCCAAGTACTTGGTAGTGATTTTCAAGCATCTCCAAAGTACATTTTCGGTGTTTCCAAGTACTTGGTAGTGATTTTCAAGCATCTCCAAAGTACATTTTCGGTATTTCCAAGTACTTGGGAGTGCTTTTGGAGCTTGTTGCTATATATATTTCTGTTTTACATGATTAAATATACTCAGCTTGCTATTTTAGGCACTTCGCTTCGAAGAAAACACTTCAAACCTGCAATTTTACTATGAAAAGAGGTCAAAAAATGCCTGTCTTTGAACGCTTATAACTTTTTTGTCTTTCGTCCTACGTTGAATTTGACCCCCATGTCGAGAGTACCCCGTTAAATTTCCTTTCTTTTGGTACCAACGGCGACCTTCTAGCTCTTCTAGTTTTCGAGCTATTCACGTTTAAAGTTAGAGGTTTTTTCAGAAAAAGAGCAATTTTGTTGTTTCGGTCCGAATTGAGCTACGGAGCTAGGCATTTCTCTTAGCATTTCGCCTAGCTTTTTGGTCTTTTTGAAGGCATCCAACAAGTATCTTCGGTGTTTCCAAGTACTTGGTAGTGATTTTCAAGCATCTCCAAAGTACATTTTCGGTATTTCCAAGTACTTGGTAGTGATTTTCAAGCATCTCCAAAGTACATTTTCGGTATTTCCAAGTACTTGGGAGTGATTTTCAAGCATCTCCAAAGTACATTTTCGGTATTTCCAAGTGCTTGGGAGTGATTTTCAAGCATCTCCAAAGTACATTTTCGGTATTTCCAAGTACTTGGGAGTGCTTTTGGAGCTTGTTGCTATATATATTTCTGTTTTACATGATTAAATATACTCAGCTTGCTATTTTAGGCACTTCGCTTCGAAGAAAACACTTCAAACCTGCAATTTTACTATGAAAAGAGGTCAAAAAATGCCTGTCTTTGAACGCTTATAACTTTTTTGTCTTTCGTCCTACGTTGAATTTGACCCCCATGTCGAGAGTACCCCGTTAAATTTCCTTTCTTTTGGTACCAACGGCGACCTTCTAGCTCTTCTAGTTTTCGAGCTATTCACGTTTTAAGTTAGAGGTTTTTTCAGAAAAAGAGCAATTTTGTTGTTTCGGTCCGAATTGAGCTACGGAGCTAGGCATTTCTCTTAGCATTTCGCCTAGCTTTTTGGTCTTTTTGAAGGCATCCAACGAGTATCTTCGGTGTTTCCAAGTACTTGGTAGTGATTTTCAAGCATCTCCAAAGTACATTTTCGGTATTTCCAAGTACTTGGGAGTGATTTTCAAGCATCTCCAAAGTACATTTTCGGTATTTCCAAGTGCTTGGGAGTGATTTTCAAGCATCTCCAAAGTACATTTTCGGTATTTCCAAGTACTTGGGAGTGATTTTCAAGCATCTCCAAAGTACATTTTCGGTATTTTGAAGTTCTTGGGAGTGATTTTCAAGCAACTCCAAAGTACATTTTCGGTGTTCTCAAGTACTTGGGAGTGCTTTTGGATCTTGTTGCTATATATATTTCTGTTTTACATGATTAAATATACTCAGCTTGCTATTTTAGGCACTTCGCTTCGAAGAAAACACTTCAAACCTGCAATTTTACTATGAAAAGAGGTCAAAAAATGCCTGTCTTTGAACGCTTATAACTTTTTTGTCTTTCGTCCTACGTTGAATTTGACCCCCATGTCGAGAGTACCCCGTTAAATTTCCTTTCTTTTGGTACCAACGGCGACCTTCTAGCTCTTCTAGTTTTCGAGCTATTCACGTTTAAAGTTAGAGGTTTTTTCAGAAAAAGAGCAATTTCGTTGTTTCGGTCCGAATTCAGCTACGGAGCTAGGCATTTCTCTTAGCATTTCGCCTAGCTTTTTGGTCTTTTTGAAGGCATCCAACGAGTATCTTCGGTATTTCCAAGTACTTGGGAGTGATTTTCAAGCATCTCCAAAGTACATTTTCGGTATTTCCAAGTGCTTGGGAGTGATTTTCAAGCATCTCCAAAGTACATTTTCGGTATTTCCAAGTACTTGGGAGTGATTTTCAAGCATCTCCAAAGTACATTTTCGGTATTTCCAAGTACTTGGGAGTGCTTTTGGATCTTGTTGCTATATATATTTCTGTTTTACATGATTAAATATACTCAGCTTGCTATTTTAGGCACTTCGCTTCGAAGAAAACACTTCAAACCTGCAATTTTACTATGAAAAGAGGTCAAAAAATGCCTGTCTTTGAACGCTTATAACTTTTTTGTCTTTCGTCCTACGTTGAATTTGACCCCCATGTCGAGAGTACCCCGTTAAATTTCCTTTCTTTTGGTACCAACGGCGACCTTCTAGCTCTTCTAGTTTTCGAGCTATTCACGTTTAAAGTTAGAGGTTTTTTCAGAAAAAGAGCAATTTCGTTGTTTCGGTCCGAATTCAGCTACGGAGCTAGGCATTTCTCTTAGCATTTCGCCTAGCTTTTTGGTCTTTTTGAAGGCATCCAACGAGTATCTTCGGTATTTCCAAGTACTTGGGAGTGATTTTCAAGCATCTCCAAAGTACATTTTCGGTACTTCCAAGTGCTTAGGAGTGATTTTCAAGCATCTCCAAAGTACATTTTCGGTATTTCCAAGTACTTGGGAGTGATTTTCAAGCATCTCCAAAGTACATTTTCGGTATTTCCAAGTACTTGGGAGTGCTTTTGGAGCTTGTTGCTATATATATTTCTGTTTTACATGATTAAATATACTCAGCTTGCTATTTTAGGCACTTCGCTTCGAAGAAAACACTTCAAACCTGCAATTTTACTATGAAAAGAGGTCAAAACATGCCTGTCTTTGAACGCTTATAACTTTTTTGTCTTTCGTCCTACGTTGAATTTGACCCCTATGTCGAGAGTACCCCGTTAAATTTCCTTTCTTTTGGTACCAACGGCGACCTTCTAGCTCTTCTAGTTTTCGAGCTATTCACGTTTAAAGTTAGAGGTTTTTTCAGAAAAAGAGCAATTTTGTTGTTTCGGTCCGAATTGAGCTACGGAGCTAGGCATTTCTCTTAGCATTTCGCCTAGCTTTTTGGTCTTTTTGAAGGCATCCAACAAGTATCTTCGGTGTTTCCAAGTACTTGGTAGTGATTTTCAAGCATCTCCAAAGTACATTTTCGGTATTTCCAAGTACTTGGTAGTGATTTTCAAGCATCTCCAAAGTACATTTTCGGTATTTCCAAGTACTTGGGAGTGATTTTCAAGCATCTCCAAAGTACATTTTCGGTATTTCCAAGTACTTGGGAGTGCTTTTGGAGCTTGTTGCTATATATATTTCTGTTTTACATGATAAAATATACTCAGCTTGCTATTTTAGGCACTTCGCTTCGAAGAAAACACTTCAAACCTGCAATTTTACTATGAAAAGAGGTCAAAAAATGCCTGTCTTTGAACGCTTATAACTTTTTTGTCTTTCGTCCTACGTTGAATTTGACCCCCATGTCGAGAGTACCCCGTTAAATTTCCTTTCTTTTGGTACCAACGGCGACCTTCTAGCTCTTCTAGTTTTCGAGCTATTCACGTTTTAAGTTAGAGGTTTTTTCAGAAAAAGAGCAATTTCGTTGTTTCGGTCCGAATTCAGCTACGGAGCTAGGCATTTCTCTTAGCATTTCGCCTAGCTTTTTGGTCTTTTTGAAGGCATCCAACGAGTATCTTCGGTGTTTCCAAGTACTTGGTAGTGATTTTCAAGCATCTCCAAAGTACATTTTCGGTGTTTCCAAGTACTTGGTAGTGATTTTCAAGCATCTCCAAAGTACATTTTCGGTATTTCCAAGTACTTGGGAGTGCTTTTGGAGCTTGTTGCTATATATATTTCTGTTTTACATTATTAAATATACTCAGCTTGCTATTTTAGGCACTTCGCTTCGAAGAAAACACTTCAAACCTGCAATTTTACTATGAAAAGAGGTCAAAAAATGCCTGTCTTTGAACGCTTATAACTTTTTTGTCTTTCGTCCTACGTTGAATTTGACCCCCATGTCGAGAGTACCCCGTTAAATTTCCTTTCTTTTGGTACCAACGGCGACCTTCTAGCTCTTCTAGTTTTCGAGCTATTCACGTTTAAAGTTAGAGGTTTTTTCAGAAAAAGAGCAATTTTGTTGTTTCGGTCCGAATTGAGCTACGGAGCTAGGCATTTCTCTTAGCATTTCGCCTAGCTTTTTGGTCTTTTTGAAGGCATCCAACAAGTATCTTCGGTGTTTCCAAGTACTTGGTAGTGATTTTCAAGCATCTCCAAAGTACATTTTCGGTATTTCCAAGTACTTGGTAGTGATTTTCAAGCATCTCCAAAGTACATTTTCGGTATTTCCAAGTACTTGGGAGTGATTTTCAAGCATCTCCAAAGTACATTTTCGGTATTTCCAAGTGCTTGGGAGTGATTTTCAAGCATCTCCAAAGTACATTTTCGGTATTTCCAAGTACTTGGGAGTGCTTTTGGAGCTTGTTGCTATATATATTTCTGTTTTACATGATTAAATATACTCAGCTTGCTATTTTAGGCACTTCGCTTCGAAGAAAACACTTCAAACCTGCAATTTTACTATGAAAAGAGGTCAAAAAATGCCTGTCTTTGAACGCTTATAACTTTTTTGTCTTTCGTCCTACGTTGAATTTGACCCCCATGTCGAGAGAACCCCGTTAAATTTCCTTTCTTTTGGTACCAACGGCGACCTTCTAGCTCTTCTAGTTTTCGAGCTATTCACGTTTAAAGTTAGAGGTTTTTTCAGAAAAAGAGCAATTTCGTTGTTTCGGTCCGAATTCAGCTACGGAGCTAGGCATTTCTCTTAGCATTTCGCCTAGCTTTCTGGTCTTTTTGAAGGCATCCAACGAGTATCTTCGGTATTTCCAAGTACTTGGGAGTGATTTTCAAGCATCTCCAAAGTACATTTTCGGTATTTCCAAGTGCTTGGGAGTGATTTTCAAGCATCTCCAAAGTACATTTTCGGTATTTCCAAGTACTTGGGAGTGATTTTCAAGCATCTCCAAAGTACATTTTCGGTATTTCCAAGTACTTGGGAGTGCTTTTGGATCTTGTTGCTATATATATTTCTGTTTTACATGATTAAATATACTCAGCTTGCTATTTTAGGCACTTCGCTTCGAAGAAAACACTTCAAACCTGCAATTTTACTATGAAAAGAGGTCAAAAAATGCCTGTCTTTGAACGCTTATAACTTTTTTGTCTTTCGTCCTACGTTGAATTTGACCCCCATGTCGAGAGTACCCCGTTAAATTTCCTTTCTTTTGGTACCAACGGCGACCTTCTAGCTCTTCTAGTTTTCGAGCTATTCACGTTTAAAGTTAGAGGTTTTTTCAGAAAAAGAGCAATTTTGTTGTTTCGGTCCGAATTGAGCTACGGAGCTAGGCATTTCTCTTAGCATTTCGCCTAGCTTTTTGGTCTTTTTGAAGGCATCCAACGAGTATCTTCGGTGTTTCCAAGTACTTGGTAGTGATTTTCAAGCATCTCCAAAGTACATTTTCGGTATTTCCAAGTACTTGGGAGTGATTTTCAAGCATCTCCAAAGTACATTTTCGGTATTTCCAAGTGCTTGGGAGTGATTTTCAAGCATCTCCAAAGTACATTTTCGGTATTTCCAAGTACTTGGGAGTGATTTTCAAGCATCTCCAAAGTACATTTTCGGTATTTCCAAGTACTTGGGAGTGCTTTTGGATCTTGTTGCTATATATATTTCTGTTTTACATGATTAAATATACTCAGCTTGCTATTTTAGGCACTTCGCTTCGAAGAAAACACTTCAAACCTGCAATTTTACTATGAAAAGAGGTCAAAAAATGCCTGTCTTTGAACGCTTATAACTTTTTTGTCTTTCGTCCTACGTTGAATTTGACCCCCATGTCGAGAGTACCCCGTTAAATTTCCTTTCTTTTGGTACCAACGGCGACCTTCTAGCTCTTCTAGTTTTCGAGCTATTCACGTTTAAAGTTAGAGGTTTTTTCAGAAAAAGAGCAATTTCGTTGTTTCGGTCCGAATTCAGCTACGGAGCTAGGCATTTCTCTTAGCATTTCGCCTAGCTTTCTGGTCTTTTTGAAGGCATCCAACGAGTATCTTCGGTATTTCCAAGTACTTGGGAGTGATTTTCAAGCATCTCCAAAGTACATTTTCGGTATTTCCAAGTGCTTGGGAGTGATTTTCAAGCATCTCCAAAGTACATTTTCGGTATTTCCAAGTACTTGGGAGTGATTTTCAAGCATCTCCAAAGTACATTTTCGGTATTTCCAAGTACTTGGGAGTGCTTTTGGATCTTGTTGCTATATATATTTCTGTTTTACATGATTAAATATACTCAGCTTGCTATTTTAGGCACTTCGCTTCGAAGAAAACACTTCAAACCTGCAATTTTACTATGAAAAGAGGTCAAAAAATGCCTGTCTTTGAACGCTTATAACTTTTTTGTCTTTCGTCCTACGTTGAATTTGACCCCCATGTCGAGAGTACCCCGTTAAATTTCCTTTCTTTTGGTACCAACGGCGACCTTCTAGCTCTTCTAGTTTTCGAGCTATTCACGTTTTAAGTTAGAGGTTTTTTCAGAAAAAGAGCAATTTCGTTGTTTCGGTCCGAATTCAGCTACGGAGCTAGGCATTTCTCTTAGCATTTCGCCTAGCTTTTTGGTCTTTTTGAAGGCATCCAACGAGTATCTTCGGTGTTTCCAAGTACTTGGTAGTGATTTTCAAGCATCTCCAAAGTACATTTTCGGTGTTTCCAAGTACTTGGTAGTGATTTTCAAGCATCTCCAAAGTACATTTTCGGTATTTCCAAGTACTTGGGAGTGCTTTTGGAGCTTGTTGCTATATATATTTCTGTTTTACATTATTAAATATACTCAGCTTGCTATTTTAGGCACTTCGCTTCGAAGAAAACACTTCAAACCTGCAATTTTACTATGAAAAGAGGTCAAAAAATGCCTGTCTTTGAACGCTTATAACTTTTTTGTCTTTCGTCCTACGTTGAATTTGACCCCCATGTCGAGAGTACCCCGTTAAATTTCCTTTCTTTTGGTACCAACGGCGACCTTCTAGCTCTTCTAGTTTTCGAGCTATTCACGTTTAAAGTTAGAGGTTTTTTCAGAAAAAGAGCAATTTTGTTGTTTCGGTCCGAATTGAGCTACGGAGCTAGGCATTTCTCTTAGCATTTCGCCTAGCTTTTTGGTCTTTTTGAAGGCATCCAACGAGTATCTTCGGTGTTTCCAAGTACTTGGTAGTGATTTTCAAGCATCTCCAAAGTACATTTTCGGTATTTCCAAGTACTTGGGAGTGATTTTCAAGCATCTCCAAAGTACATTTTCGGTATTTCCAAGTGCTTGGGAGTGATTTTCAAGCATCTCCAAAGTACATTTTCGGTATTTCCAAGTACTTGGGAGTGATTTTCAAGCATCTCCAAAGTACATTTTCGGTATTTCCAAGTACTTGGGAGTGCTTTTGGATCTTGTTGCTATATATATTTCTGTTTTACATGATTAAATATACTCAGCTTGCTATTTTAGGCACTTCGCTTCGAAGAAAACACTTCAAACCTGCAATTTTACTATGAAAAGAGGTCAAAAAATGCCTGTCTTTGAACGCTTATAACTTTTTTGTCTTTCGTCCTACGTTGAATTTGACCCCCATGTCGAGAGTACCCCGTTAAATTTCCTTTCTTTTGGTACCAACGGCGACCTTCTAGCTCTTCTAGTTTTCGAGCTATTCACGTTTAAAGTTAGAGGTTTTTTCAGAAAAAGAGCAATTTCGTTGTTTCGGTCCGAATTCAGCTACGGAGCTAGGCATTTCTCTTAGCATTTCGCCTAGCTTTCTGGTCTTTTTGAAGGCATCCAACGAGTATCTTCGGTATTTCCAAGTACTTGGGAGTGATTTTCAAGCATCTCCAAAGTACATTTTCGGTATTTCCAAGTGCTTGGGAGTGATTTTCAAGCATCTCCAAAGTACATTTTCGGTATTTCCAAGTACTTGGGAGTGATTTTCAAGCATCTCCAAAGTACATTTTCGGTATTTCCAAGTACTTGGGAGTGCTTTTGGATCTTGTTGCTATATATATTTCTGTTTTACATGATTAAATATACTCAGCTTGCTATTTTAGGCACTTCGCTTCGAAGAAAACACTTCAAACCTGCAATTTTACTATGAAAAGAGGTCAAAAAATGCCTGTCTTTGAACGCTTATAACTTTTTTGTCTTTCGTCCTACGTTGAATTTGACCCCCATGTCGAGAGTACCCCGTTAAATTTCCTTTCTTTTGGTACCAACGGCGACCTTCTAGCTCTTCTAGTTTTCGAGCTATTCACGTTTAAAGTTAGAGGTTTTTTCAGAAAAAGAGCAATTTCGTTGTTTCGGTCCGAATTCAGCTACGGAGCTAGGCATTTCTCTTAGCATTTCGCCTAGCTTTTTGGTCTTTTTGAAGGCATCCAACGAGTATCTTCGGTATTTCCAAGTACTTGGGAGTGATTTTCAAGCATCTCCAAAGTACATTTTCGGTATTTCCAAGTGCTTGGGAGTGATTTTCAAGCATCTCCAAAGTACATTTTCGGTATTTCCAAGTACTTGGGAGTGATTTTCAAGCATCTCCAAAGTACATTTTCGGTATTTCCAAGTACTTGGGAGTGCTTTTGGAGCTTGTTGCTATATATATTTCTGTTTTACATGATTAAATATACTCAGCTTGCTATTTTAGGCACTTCGCTTCGAAGAAAACACTTCAAACCTGCAATTTTACTATGAAAAGAGGTCAAAACATGCCTGTCTTTGAACGCTTATAACTTTTTTGTCTTTCGTCCTACGTTGAATTTGACCCCTATGTCGAGAGTACCCCGTTAAATTTCCTTTCTTTTGGTACCAACGGCGACCTTCTAGCTCTTCTAGTTTTCGAGCTATTCACGTTTAAAGTTAGAGGTTTTTTCAGAAAAAGAGCAATTTTGTTGTTTCGGTCCGAATTGAGCTACGGAGCTAGGCATTTCTCTTAGCATTTCGCCTAGCTTTTTGGTCTTTTTGAAGGCATCCAACAAGTATCTTCGGTGTTTCCAAGTACTTGGTAGTGATTTTCAAGCATCTCCAAAGTACATTTTCGGTATTTCCAAGTACTTGGTAGTGATTTTCAAGCATCTCCAAAGTACATTTTCGGTATTTCCAAGTACTTGGGAGTGATTTTCAAGCATCTCCAAAGTACATTTTCGGTATTTCCAAGTGCTTGGGAGTGATTTTCAAGCATCTCCAAAGTACATTTTCGGTATTTCCAAGTACTTGGGAGTGCTTTTGGAGCTTGTTGCTATATATATTTCTGTTTTACATGATTAAATATACTCAGCTTGCTATTTTAGGCACTTCGCTTCGAAGAAAACACTTCAAACCTGCAATTTTACTATGAAAAGAGGTCAAAAAATGCCTGTCTTTGAACGCTTATAACTTTTTTGTCTTTCGTCCTACGTTGAATTTGACCCCCATGTCGAGAGAACCCCGTTAAATTTCCTTTCTTTTGGTACCAACGGCGACCTTCTAGCTCTTCTAGTTTTCGAGCTATTCACGTTTAAAGTTAGAGGTTTTTTCAGAAAAAGAGCAATTTCGTTGTTTCGGTCCGAATTCAGCTACGGAGCTAGGCATTTCTCTTAGCATTTCGCCTAGCTTTTTGGTCTTTTTGAAGGCATCCAACGAGTATCTTCGGTATTTCCAAGTACTTGGGAGTGATTTTCAAGCATCTCCAAAGTACATTTTCGGTATTTCCAAGTGCTTGGGAGTGATTTTCAAGCATCTCCAAAGTACATTTTCGGTATTTCCAAGTACTTGGGAGTGATTTTCAAGCATCTCCAAAGTACATTTTCGGTATTTCCAAGTACTTGGGAGTGCTTTTGGAGCTTGTTGCTATATATATTTCTGTTTTACATGATAAAATATACTCAGCTTGCTATTTTAGGCACTTCGCTTCGAAGAAAACACTTCAAACCTGCAATTTTACTATGAAAAGAGGTCAAAAAATGCCTGTCTTTGAACGCTTATAACTTTTTTGTCTTTCGTCCTACGTTGAATTTGACCCCCATGTCGAGAGTACCCCGTTAAATTTCCTTTCTTTTGGTACCAACGGCGACCTTCTAGCTCTTCTAGTTTTCGAGCTATTCACGTTTAAAGTTAGAGGTTTTTTCAGAAAAAGAGCAATTTTGTTGTTTCGGTCCGAATTGAGCTACGGAGCTAGGCATTTCTCTTAGCATTTCGCCTAGCTTTTTGGTCTTTTTGAAGGCATCCAACAAGTATCTTCGGTGTTTCCAAGTACTTGGTAGTGATTTTCAAGCATCTCCAAAGTACATTTTCGGTGTTTCCAAGTACTTGGTAGTGATTTTCAAGCATCTCCAAAGTACATTTTCGGTGTTTCCAAGTACTTGGTAGTGATTTTCAAGCATCTCCAAAGTACATTTTCGGTATTTCCAAGTACTTGGGAGTGCTTTTGGAGCTTGTTGCTATATATATTTCTGTTTTACATGATAAAATATACTCAGCTTGCTATTTTAGGCACTTCGCTTCGAAGAAAACACTTCAAACCTGCAATTTTACTATGAAAAGAGGTCAAAAAATGCCTGTCTTTGAACGCTTATAACTTTTTTGTCTTTCGTCCTACGTTGAATTTGACCCCCATGTCGAGAGTACCCCGTTAAATTTCCTTTCTTTTGGTACCAACGGCGACCTTCTAGCTCTTCTAGTTTTCGAGCTATTCACGTTTAAAGTTAGAGGTTTTTTCAGAAAAAGAGCAATTTTGTTGTTTCGGTCCGAATTGAGCTACGGAGCTAGCCATTTCTCTTAGCATTTCGCCTAGCTTTTTGGTCTTTTTGAAGGCATCCAACAAGTATCTTCGGTGTTTCCAAGTACTTGGTAGTGATTTTCAAGCATCTCCAAAGTACATTTTCGGTATTTCCAAGTACTTGGTAGTGATTTTCAAGCATCTCCAAAGTACATTTTCGGTATTTCCAAGTACTTGGGAGTGATTTTCAAGCATCTCCAAAGTACATTTTCGGTATTTCCAAGTACTTGGGAGTGCTTTTGGAGCTTGTTGCTATATATATTTCTGTTTTACATGATAAAATATACTCAGCTTGCTATTTTAGGCACTTCGCTTCGAAGAAAACACTTCAAACCTGCAATTTTACTATGAAAAGAGGTCAAAAAATGCCTGTATTTGAACGCTTATAACTTTTTTGTCTTTCGTCCTACGTTGAATTTGACCCCCATGTCGAGAGTACCCCGTTAAATTTCCTTTCTTTTGGTACCAACGGCGACCTTCTAGCTCTTCTAGTTTTCGAGCTATTCACGTTTAAAGTTAGAGGTTTTTTCAGAAAAAGAGCAATTTTGTTGTTTCGGTCCGAATTGAGCTACGGAGCTAGGCATTTCTCTTAGCATTTCGCCTAGCTTTTTGGTCTTTTTGAAGGCATCCAACGAGTATCTTCGGTGTTTCCAAGTACTTGGTAGTGATTTTCAAGCATCTCCAAAGTACATTTTCGGTGTTTCCAAGTACTTGGTAGTGATTTTCAAGCATCTCCAAAGTACATTTTCGGTGTTTCCAAGTACTTGGTAGTGATTTTCAAGCATCTCCAAAGTACATTTTCGGTATTTCCAAGTACTTGGGAGTGCTTTTGGAGCTTGTTGCTATATATATTTCTGTTTTACATGATAAAATATACTCAGCTTGCTATTTTAGGCACTTCGCTTCGAAGAAAACACTTCAAACCTGCAATTTTACTATGAAAAGAGGTCAAAAAATGCCTGTCTTTGAACGCTTATAACTTTTTTGTCTTTCGTCCTACGTTGAATTTGACCCCCATGTCGAGAGTACCCCGTTAAATTTCCTTTCTTTTGGTACCAACGGCGACCTTCTAGCTCTTCTAGTTTTCGAGCTATTCACGTTTAAAGTTAGAGGTTTTTTCAGAAAAAGAGCAATTTTGTTGTTTCGGTCCGAATTGAGCTACGGAGCTAGGCATTTCTCTTAGCATTTCGCCTAGCTTTTTGGTCTTTTTGAAGGCATCCAACGAGTATCTTCGGTGTTTCCAAGTACTTGGTAGTGATTTTCAAGCATCTCCAAAGTACATTTTCGGTATTTCCAAGTACTTGGGAGTGATTTTCAAGCATCTCCAAAGTACATTTTCGGTATTTCCAAGTGCTTGGGAGTGATTTTCAAGCATCTCCAAAGTACATTTTCGGTATTTCCAAGTACTTGGGAGTGCTTTTGGAGCTTGTTGCTATATATATTTCTGTTTTACATGATAAAATATACTCAGCTTGCTATTTTAGGCACTTCGCTTCGAAGAAAACACTTCAAACCTGCAATTTTACTATGAAAAGAGGTCAAAAAATGCCTGTCTTTGAACGCTTATAACTTTTTTGTCTTTCGTCCTACGTTGAATTTGACCCCCATGTCGAGAGAACCCCGTTAAATTTCCTTTCTTTTGGTACCAACGGCGACCTTCTAGCTCTTCTAGTTTTCGAGCTATTCACGTTTAAAGTTAGAGGTTTTTTCAGAAAAAGAGCAATTTTGTTGTTTCGGTCCGAATTGAGCTACGGAGCTAGGCATTTCTCTTAGCATTTCGCCTAGCTTTTTGGTCTTTTTGAAGGCATCCAACGAGTATCTTCGGTGTTTCCAAGTACTTGGTAGTGATTTTCAAGCATCTCCAAAGTACATTTTCGGTATTTCCAAGTACTTGGGAGTGATTTTCAAGCATCTCCAAAGTACATTTTCGGTATTTCCAAGTGCTTGGGAGTGATTTTCAAGCATCTCCAAAGTACATTTTCGGTATTTCCAAGTACTTGGGAGTGATTTTCAAGCATCTCCAAAGTACATTTTCGGTATTTCCAAGTACTTGGGAGTGCTTTTGGATCTTGTTGCTATATATATTTCTGTTTTACATGATTAAATATACTCAGCTTGCTATTTTAGGCACTTCGCTTCGAAGAAAACACTTCAAACCTGCAATTTTACTATGAAAAGAGGTCAAAAAATGCCTGTCTTTGAACGCTTATAACTTTTTTGTCTTTCGTCCTACGTTGAATTTGACCCCCATGTCGAGAGTACCCCGTTAAATTTCCTTTCTTTTGGTACCAACGGCGACCTTCTAGCTCTTCTAGTTTTCGAGCTATTCACGTTTAAAGTTAGAGGTTTTTTCAGAAAAAGAGCAATTTCGTTGTTTCGGTCCGAATTCAGCTACGGAGCTAGGCATTTCTCTTAGCATTTCGCCTAGCTTTTTGGTCTTTTTGAAGGCATCCAACGAGTATCTTCGGTATTTCCAAGTACTTGGGAGTGATTTTCAAGCATCTCCAAAGTACATTTTCGGTATTTCCAAGTGCTTGGGAGTGATTTTCAAGCATCTCCAAAGTACATTTTCGGTATTTCCAAGTACTTGGGAGTGATTTTCAAGCATCTCCAAAGTACATTTTCGGTATTTCCAAGTACTTGGGAGTGCTTTTGGAGCTTGTTGCTATATATATTTCTGTTTTACATGATTAAATATACTCAGCTTGCTATTTTAGGCACTTCGCTTCGAAGAAAACACTTCAAACCTGCAATTTTACTATGAAAAGAGGTCAAAACATGCCTGTCTTTGAACGCTTATAACTTTTTTGTCTTTCGTCCTACGTTGAATTTGACCCCTATGTCGAGAGTACCCCGTTAAATTTCCTTTCTTTTGGTACCAACGGCGACCTTCTAGCTCTTCTAGTTTTCGAGCTATTCACGTTTAAAGTTAGAGGTTTTTTCAGAAAAAGAGCAATTTTGTTGTTTCGGTCCGAATTGAGCTACGGAGCTAGGCATTTCTCTTAGCATTTCGCCTAGCTTTTTGGTCTTTTTGAAGGCATCCAACAAGTATCTTCGGTGTTTATAAGTACTTGGTAGTGATTTTCAAGCATCTCCAAAGTACATTTTCGGTATTTCCAAGTACTTGGTAGTGATTTTCAAGCATCTCCAAAGTACATTTTCGGTATTTCCAAGTACTTGGGAGTGATTTTCAAGCATCTCCAAAGTACATTTTCGGTATTTCCAAGTACTTGGGAGTGCTTTTGGAGCTTGTTGCTATATATATTTCTGTTTTACATGATAAAATATACTCAGCTTGCTATTTTAGGCACTTCGCTTCGAAGAAAACACTTCAAACCTGCAATTTTACTATGAAAAGAGGTCAAAAAATGCCTGTCTTTGAACGCTTATAACTTTTTTGTCTTTCGTCCTACGTTGAATTTGACCCCCATGTCGAGAGTACCCCGTTAAATTTCCTTTCTTTTGGTACCAACGGCGACCTTCTAGCTCTTCTAGTTTTCGAGCTATTCACGTTTTAAGTTAGAGGTTTTTTCAGAAAAAGAGCAATTTCGTTGTTTCGGTCCGAATTCAGCTACGGAGCTAGGCATTTCTCTTAGCATTTCGCCTAGCTTTTTGGTCTTTTTGAAGGCATCCAACGAGTATCTTCGGTGTTTCCAAGTACTTGGTAGTGATTTTCAAGCATCTCCAAAGTACATTTTCGGTGTTTCCAAGTACTTGGTAGTGATTTTCAAGCATCTCCAAAGTACATTTTCGGTATTTCCAAGTACTTGGGAGTGCTTTTGGAGCTTGTTGCTATATATATTTCTGTTTTACATGATTAAATATACTCAGCTTGCTATTTTAGGCACTTCGCTTCGAAGAAAACACTTCAAACCTGCAATTTTACTATGAAAAGAGGTCAAAAAATGCCTGTCTTTGAACGCTTATAACTTTTTTGTCTTTCGTCCTACGTTGAATTTGACCCCCATGTCGAGAGAACCCCGTTAAATTTCCTTTCTTTTGGTACCAACGGCGACCTTCTAGCTCTTCTAGTTTTCGAGCTATTCACGTTTAAAGTTAGAGGTTTTTTCAGAAAAAGAGCAATTTTGTTGTTTCGGTCCGAATTGAGCTACGGAGCTAGGCATTTCTCTTAGCATTTCGCCTAGCTTTTTGGTCTTTTTGAAGGCATCCAACGAGTATCTTCGGTGTTTCCAAGTACTTGGTAGTGATTTTCAAGCATCTCCAAAGTACATTTTCGGTATTTCCAAGTACTTGGGAGTGATTTTCAAGCATCTCCAAAGTACATTTTCGGTATTTCCAAGTGCTTGGGAGTGATTTTCAAGCATCTCCAAAGTACATTTTCGGTATTTCCAAGTACTTGGGAGTGCTTTTGGAGCTTGTTGCTATATATATTTCTGTTTTACATGATAAAATATACTCAGCTTGCTATTTTAGGCACTTCGCTTCGAAGAAAACACTTCAAACCTGCAATTTTACTATGAAAAGAGGTCAAAAAATGCCTGTCTTTGAACGCTTATAACTTTTTTGTCTTTCGTCCTACGTTGAATTTGACCCCCATGTCGAGAGAACCCCGTTAAATTTTCTTTCTTTTGGTACCAACGGCGACCTTCTAGCTCTTCTAGTTTTCGAGCTATTCACGTTTAAAGTTAGAGGTTTTTTCAGAAAAAGAGCAATTTTGTTGTTTCGGTCCGAATTGAGCTACGGAGCTAGGCATTTCTCTTAGCATTTCGCCTAGCTTTTTGGTCTTTTTGAAGGCATCCAACGAGTATCTTCGGTGTTTCCAAGTACTTGGTAGTGATTTTCAAGCATCTCCAAAGTACATTTTCGGTATTTCCAAGTACTTGGGAGTGATTTTCAAGCATCTCCAAAGTACATTTTCGGTATTTCCAAGTACTTGGGAGTGATTTTCAAGCATCTCCAAAGTACATTTTCGGTATTTCCAAGTACTTGGGAGTGATTTTCAAGCATCTCCAAAGTACATTTTCGGTATTTCCAAGTACTTGGGAGTGCTTTTGGATCTTGTTGCTATATATATTTCTGTTTTACATGATAAAATATACTCAGCTTGCTATTTTAGGCACTTCGCTTCGAAGAAAACACTTCAAACCTGCAATTTTACTATGAAAAGAGGTCAAAAAATGCCTGTCTTTGAACGCTTATAACTTTTTTGTCTTTCGTCCTACGTTGAATTTGACCCCCATGTCGAGAGTACCCCGTTAAATTTCCTTTCTTTTGGTACCAACGGCGACCTTCTAGCTCTTCTAGTTTTCGAGCTATTCACGTTTAAAGTTAGAGGTTTTTTCAGAAAAAGAGCAATTTCGTTGTTTCGGTCCGAATTCAGCTACGGAGCTAGGCATTTCTCTTAGCATTTCGCCTAGCTTTTTGGTCTTTTTGAAGGCATCCAACGAGTATCTTCGGTATTTCCAAGTACTTGGGAGTGATTTTCAAGCATCTCCAAAGTACATTTTCGGTATTTCCAAGTGCTTGGGAGTGATTTTCAAGCATCTCCAAAGTACATTTTCGGTATTTCCAAGTACTTGGGAGTGATTTTCAAGCATCTCCAAAGTACATTTTCGGTATTTCCAAGTACTTGGGAGTGCTTTTGGAGCTTGTTGCTATATATATTTCTGTTTTACATGATTAAATATACTCAGCTTGCTATTTTAGGCACTTCGCTTCGAAGAAAACACTTCAAACCTGCAATTTTACTATGAAAAGAGGTCAAAACATGCCTGTCTTTGAACGCTTATAACTTTTTTGTCTTTCGTCCTACGTTGAATTTGACCCCTATGTCGAGAGTACCCCGTTAAATTTCCTTTCTTTTGGTACCAACGGCGACCTTCTAGCTCTTCTAGTTTTCGAGCTATTCACGTTTAAAGTTAGAGGTTTTTTCAGAAAAAGAGCAATTTTGTTGTTTCGGTCCGAATTGAGCTACGGAGCTAGGCATTTCTCTTAGCATTTCGCCTAGCTTTTTGGTCTTTTTGAAGGCATCCAACAAGTATCTTCGGTGTTTATAAGTACTTGGTAGTGATTTTCAAGCATCTCCAAAGTACATTTTCGGTATTTCCAAGTACTTGGTAGTGATTTTCAAGCATCTCCAAAGTACATTTTCGGTATTTCCAAGTACTTGGGAGTGATTTTCAAGCATCTCCAAAGTACATTTTCGGTATTTCCAAGTACTTGGGAGTGCTTTTGGAGCTTGTTGCTATATATATTTCTGTTTTACATGATAAAATATACTCAGCTTGCTATTTTAGGCACTTCGCTTCGAAGAAAACACTTCAAACCTGCAATTTTACTATGAAAAGAGGTCAAAAAATGCCTGTCTTTGAACGCTTATAACTTTTTTGTCTTTCGTCCTACGTTGAATTTGACCCCCATGTCGAGAGTACCCCGTTAAATTTCCTTTCTTTTGGTACCAACGGCGACCTTCTAGCTCTTCTAGTTTTCGAGCTATTCACGTTTTAAGTTAGAGGTTTTTTCAGAAAAAGAGCAATTTCGTTGTTTCGGTCCGAATTCAGCTACGGAGCTAGGCATTTCTCTTAGCATTTCGCCTAGCTTTTTGGTCTTTTTGAAGGCATCCAACGAGTATCTTCGGTGTTTCCAAGTACTTGGTAGTGATTTTCAAGCATCTCCAAAGTACATTTTCGGTGTTTCCAAGTACTTGGTAGTGATTTTCAAGCATCTCCAAAGTACATTTTCGGTATTTCCAAGTACTTGGGAGTGCTTTTGGAGCTTGTTGCTATATATATTTCTGTTTTACATGATTAAATATACTCAGCTTGCTATTTTAGGCACTTCGCTTCGAAGAAAACACTTCAAACCTGCAATTTTACTATGAAAAGAGGTCAAAAAATGCCTGTCTTTGAACGCTTATAACTTTTTTGTCTTTCGTCCTACGTTGAATTTGACCCCCATGTCGAGAGTACCCCGTTAAATTTCCTTTCTTTTGGTACCAACGGCGACCTTCTAGCTCTTCTAGTTTTCGAGCTATTCACGTTTAAAGTTAGAGGTTTTTTCAGAAAAAGAGCAATTTTGTTGTTTCGGTCCGAATTGAGCTACGGAGCTAGGCATTTCTCTTAGCATTTCGCCTAGCTTTTTGGTCTTTTTGAAGGCATCCAACGAGTATCTTCGGTGTTTCCAAGTACTTGGTAGTGATTTTCAAGCATCTCCAAAGTACATTTTCGGTGTTTCCAAGTACTTGGTAGTGATTTTCAAGCATCTCCAAAGTACATTTTCGGTGTTTCCAAGTACTTGGTAGTGATTTTCAAGCATCTCCAAAGTACATTTTCGGTATTTCCAAGTACTTGGGAGTGCTTTTTTAGCTTGTTGCTATATATATTTCTGTTTTACATGATTAAATATACTCAGCTTGCTATTTTAGGCACTTCGCTTCGAAGAAAACACTTCAAACCTGCAATTTTACTATGAAAAGAGGTCAAAAAATGCCTGTCTTTGAACGCTTATAACTTTTTTGTCTTTCGTCCTACGTTGAATTTGACCCCCATGTCGAGAGTACCCCGTTAAATTTCCTTTCTTTTGGTACCAACGGCGACCTTCTAGCTCTTCTAGTTTTCGAGCTATTCACGTTTAAAGTTAGAGGTTTTTTCAGAAAAAGAGCAATTTTGTTGTTTCGGTCCGAATTGAGCTACGGAGCTAGGCATTTCTCTTAGCATTTCGCCTAGCTTTTTGGTCTTTTTGAAGGCATCCAACGAGTATCTTCGGTGTTTCCAAGTACTTGGTAGTGATTTTCAAGCATCTCCAAAGTACATTTTCGGTATTTCCAAGTACTTGGTAGTGATTTTCAAGCATCTCCAAAGTACATTTTCGGTATTTCCAAGTACTTGGGAGTGATTTTCAAGCATCTCCAAAGTACATTTTCGGTATTTCCAAGTGCTTGGGAGTGATTTTCAAGCATCTCCAAAGTACATTTTCGGTATTTCCAAGTACTTGGGAGTGCTTTTGGAGCTTGTTGCTATATATATTTCTGTTTTACATGATTAAATATACTCAGCTTGCTATTTTAGGCACTTCGCTTCGAAGAAAACACTTCAAACCTGCAATTTTACTATGAAAAGAGGTCAAAAAATGCCTGTCTTTGAACGCTTATAACTTTTTTGTCTTTCGTCCTACGTTGAATTTGACCCGCATGTCGAGAGAACCCCGTTAAATTTCCTTTCTTTTGGTACCAACGGCGACCTTCTAGCTCTTCTAGTTTTCGAGCTATTCACGTTTAAAGTTAGAGGTTTTTTCAGAAAAAGAGCAATTTCGTTGTTTCGGTCCGAATTCAGCTACGGAGCTAGGCATTTCTCTTAGCATTTCGCCTAGCTTTTTGGTCTTTTTGAAGGCATCCAACGAGTATCTTCGGTATTTCCAAGTACTTGGGAGTGATTTTCAAGCATCTCCAAAGTACATTTTCGGTATTTCCAAGTACTTGGTAGTGATTTTCAAGCATCTCCAAAGTACATTTTCGGTATTTCCAAGTACTTGGGAGTGATTTTCAAGCATCTCCAAAGTACATTTTCGGTATTTCCAAGTGCTTGGGAGTGATTTTCAAGCATCTCCAAAGTACATTTTCGGTATTTCCAAGTACTTGGGAGTGCTTTTGGAGCTTGTTGCTATATATATTTCTGTTTTACATGATTAAATATACTCAGCTTGCTATTTTAGGCACTTCGCTTCGAAGAAAACACTTCAAACCTGCAATTTTACTATGAAAAGAGGTCAAAAAATGCCTGTCTTTGAACGCTTATAACTTTTTTGTCTTTCGTCCTACGTTGAATTTGACCCGCATGTCGAGAGAACCCCGTTAAATTTCCTTTCTTTTGGTACCAACGGCGACCTTCTAGCTCTTCTAGTTTTCGAGCTATTCACGTTTAAAGTTAGAGGTTTTTTCAGAAAAAGAGCAATTTCGTTGTTTCGGTCCGAATTCAGCTACGGAGCTAGGCATTTCTCTTAGCATTTCGCCTAGCTTTTTGGTCTTTTTGAAGGCATCCAACGAGTATCTTCGGTATTTCCAAGTACTTGGGAGTGATTTTCAAGCATCTCCAAAGTACATTTTCGGTATTTCCAAGTGCTTGGGAGTGATTTTCAAGCATCTCCAAAGTACATTTTCGGTATTTCCAAGTACTTGGGAGTGATTTTCAAGCATCTCCAAAGTACATTTTCGGTATTTCCAAGTACTTGGGAGTGCTTTTGGAGCTTGTTGCTATATATATTCTGTTTTACATGATAAAATATACTCAGCTTGCTATTTTAGGCACTTCGCTTCGAAGAAAACACTTCAAACCTGCAATTTTACTATGAAAAGAGGTCAAAAAATGCCTGTCTTTGAACGCTTATAACTTTTTTGTCTTTCGTCCTACGTTGAATTTGACCCCCATGTCGAGAGTACCCCGTTAAATTTCCTTTCTTTTGGTACCAACGGCGACCTTCTAGCTCTTCTAGTTTTCGAGCTATTCACGTTTAAAGTTAGAGGTTTTTTCAGAAAAAGAGCAATTTTGTTGTTTCGGTCCGAATTGAGCTACGGAGCTAGGCATTTCTCTTAGCATTTCGCCTAGCTTTTTGGTCTTTTTGAAGGCATCCAACGAGTATCTTCGGTGTTTCCAAGTACTTGGTAGTGATTTTCAAGCATCTCCAAAGTACATTTTCGGTGTTTCCAAGTACTTGGTAGTGATTTTCAAGCATCTCCAAAGTACATTTTCGGTGTTTCCAAGTACTTGGTAGTGATTTTCAAGCATCTCCAAAGTACATTTTCGGTATTTCCAAGTACTTGGGAGTGCTTTTGGAGCTTGTTGCTATATATATTTCTGTTTTACATGATTAAATATACTCAGCTTGCTATTTTAGGCACTTCGCTTCGAAGAAAACACTTCAAACCTGCAATTTTACTATGAAAAGAGGTCAAAAAATGCCTGTCTTTGAACGCTTATAACTTTTTTGTCTTTCGTCCTACGTTGAATTTGACCCCCATGTCGAGAGTACCCCGTTAAATTTCCTTTCTTTTGGTACCAACGGCGACCTTCTAGCTCTTCTAGTTTTCGAGCTATTCACGTTTAAAGTTAGAGGTTTTTTCAGAAAAAGAGCAATTTTGTTGTTTCGGTCCGAATTGAGCTACGGAGCTAGGCATTTCTCTTAGCATTTCGCCTAGCTTTTTGGTCTTTTTGAAGGCATCCAACAAGTATCTTCGGTGTTTCCAAGTACTTGGTAGTGATTTTCAAGCATCTCCAAAGTACATTTTCGGTATTTCCAAGTACTTGGTAGTGATTTTCAAGCATCTCCAAAGTACATTTTCGGTATTTCCAAGTACTTGGGAGTGATTTTCAAGCATCTCCAAAGTACATTTTCGGTATTTCCAAGTGCTTGGGAGTGATTTTCAAGCATCTCCAAA
Organism: Anopheles ziemanni; assembly: GCF_943734765.1. Lineage (NCBI taxonomy): Eukaryota > Metazoa > Arthropoda > Insecta > Diptera > Culicidae > Anopheles > Anopheles ziemanni. The sequence continues at coordinate 44,330 of NW_026690069.1, forward strand.
GTACATTTTCGGTATTTCCAAGTACTTGGGAGTGCTTTTGGAGCTTGTTGCTATATATATTTCTGTTTTACATGATTAAATATACTCAGCTTGCTATTTTAGGCACTTCGCTTCGAAGAAAACACTTCAAACCTGCAATTTTACTATGAAAAGAGGTCAAAAAATGCCTGTCTTTGAACGCTTATAACTTTTTTGTCTTTCGTCCTACGTTGAATTTGACCCCCATGTCGAGAGAACCCCGTTAAATTTCCTTTCTTTTGGTACCAACGGCGACCTTCTAGCTCTTCTAGTTTTCGAGCTATTCACGTTTAAAGTTAGAGGTTTTTTCAGAAAAAGAGCAATTTTGTTGTTTCGGTCCGAATTCAGCTACGGAGCTAGGCATTTCTCTTAGCATTTCGCCTAGCTTTTTGGTCTTTTTGAAGGCATCCAACGAGTATCTTCGGTGTTTCCAAGTACTTGGTAGTGATTTTCAAGCATCTCCAAAGTACATTTTCGGTATTTCCAAGTACTTGGGAGTGATTTTCAAGCATCTCCAAAGTACATTTTCGGTATTTCCAAGTGCTTGGGAGTGATTTTCAAGCATCTCCAAAGTACATTTTCGGTATTTCCAAGTACTTGGGAGTGATTTTCAAGCATCTCCAAAGTACATTTTCGGTATTTCCAAGTACTTGGGAGTGCTTTTGGAGCTTGTTGCTATATATATTTCTGTTTTACATGATTAAATATACTCAGCTTGCTATTTTAGGCACTTCGCTTCGAAGAAAACACTTCAAACCTGCAATTTTACTATGAAAAGAGGTCAAAACATGCCTGTCTTTGAACGCTTATAACTTTTTTGTCTTTCGTCCTACGTTGAATTTGACCCCTATGTCGAGAGTACCCCGTTAAATTTCCTTTCTTTTGGTACCAACGGCGACCTTCTAGCTCTTCTAGTTTTCGAGCTATTCACGTTTAAAGTTAGAGGTTTTTTCAGAAAAAGAGCAATTTTGTTGTTTCGGTCCGAATTGAGCTACGGAGCTAGGCATTTCTCTTAGCATTTCGCCTAGCTTTTTGGTCTTTTTGAAGGCATCCAACAAGTATCTTCGGTGTTTCCAAGTACTTGGTAGTGATTTTCAAGCATCTCCAAAGTACATTTTCGGTATTTCCAAGTACTTGGTAGTGATTTTCAAGCATCTCCAAAGTACATTTTCGGTATTTCCAAGTACTTGGGAGTGATTTTCAAGCATCTCCAAAGTACATTTTCGGTATTTCCAAGTACTTGGGAGTGCTTTTGGAGCTTGTTGCTATATATATTTCTGTTTTACATGATAAAATATACTCAGCTTGCTATTTTAGGCACTTCGCTTCGAAGAAAACACTTCAAACCTGCAATTTTACTATGAAAAGAGGTCAAAAAATGCCTGTCTTTGAACGCTTATAACTTTTTTGTCTTTCGTCCTACGTTGAATTTGACCCCCATGTCGAGAGTACCCCGTTAAATTTCCTTTCTTTTGGTACCAACGGCGACCTTCTAGCTCTTCTAGTTTTCGAGCTATTCACGTTTAAAGTTAGAGGTTTTTTCAGAAAAAGAGCAATTTCGTTGTTTCGGTCCGAATTCAGCTACGGAGCTAGGCATTTCTCTTAGCATTTCGCCTAGCTTTTTGGTCTTTTTGAAGGCATCCAACGAGTATCTTCGGTGTTTCCAAGTACTTGGTAGTGATTTTCAAGCATCTCCAAAGTACATTTTCGGTGTTTCCAAGTACTTGGGAGTGATTTTCAAGCATCTCCAAAGTACATTTTCGGTGTTTCCAAGTACTTGGTAGTGATTTTCAAGCATCTCCAAAGTACATTTTCGGTATTTCCAAGTACTTGGGAGTGCTTTTGGAGCTTGTTGCTATATATATTTCTGTTTTACATGATTAAATATACTCAGCTTGCTATTTTAGGCACTTCGCTTCGAAGAAAACACTTCAAACCTGCAATTTTACTATGAAAAGAGGTCAAAACATGCCTGTCTTTGAACGCTTATAACTTTTTTGTCTTTCGTCCTACGTTGAATTTGACCCCTATGTCGAGAGTACCCCGTTAAATTTCCTTTCTTTTGGTACCAACGGCGACCTTCTAGCTCTTCTAGTTTTCGAGCTATTCACGTTTAAAGTTAGAGGTTTTTTCAGAAAAAGAGCAATTTCGTTGTTTCGGTCCGAATTCAGCTACGGAGCTAGGCATTTCTCTTAGCATTTCGCCTAGCTTTTTGGTCTTTTTGAAGGCATCAACCGAGCATCTTCGGTGTTTCCAAGTACTTGGTAGTGATTTTCAAGCATCTCCAAAGTACATTTTCGGTGTTTCCAAGTACTTGGTAGTGATTTTCAAGCATCTCCAAAGTACATTTTCGGTATTTCCAAGTACTTGGGAGTGATTTTCAAGCATCTCCAAAGTACATTTATGGTATTTCCAAGTGCTTGGGAGTGATTTTCAAGCATCTCCAAAGTACATTTTCGGTATTTCCAAGTACTTGGGAGTGCTTTTGGAGCTTGTTGCTATATATATTTCTGTTTTACATGATAAAATATACTCAGCTTGCTATTTTAGGCACTTCGCTTCGAAGAAAACACTTCAAACCTGCAATTTTACTATGAAAAGAGGTCAAAAAATGCCTGTCTTTGAACGCTTATAACTTTTTTGTCTTTCGTCCTACGTTGAATTTGACCCCCATGTCGAGAGTACCCCGTTAAATTTCCTTTCTTTTGGTACCAACGGCGACCTTCTAGCTCTTCTAGTTTTCGAGCTATTCACGTTTAAAGTTAGAGGTTTTTTCAGAAAAAGAGCAATTTCGTTGTTTCGGTCCGAATTCAGCTACGGAGCTAGGCATTTCTCTTAGCATTTCGCCTAGCTTTTTGGTCTTTTTGAAGGCATCCAACGAGTATCTTCGGTGTTTCCAAGTACTTGGTAGTGATTTTCAAGCATCTCCAAAGTACATTTTCGGTGTTTCCAAGTACTTGGTAGTGATTTTCAAGCATCTCCAAAGTACATTTTCGGTGTTTCCAAGTACTTGGTAGTGATTTTCAAGCATCTCCAAAGTACATTTTCGGTATTTCCAAGTACTTGGGAGTGCTTTTGGAGCTTGTTGCTATATATATTTCTGTTTTACATGATTAAATATACTCAGCTTGCTATTTTAGGCACTTCGCTTCGAAGAAAACACTTCAAACCTGCAATTTTACTATGAAAAGAGGTCAAAAAATGCCTGTCTTTGAACGCTTATAACTTTTTTGTCTTTCGTCCTACGTTGAATTTGACCCCCATGTCGAGAGTACCCCGTTAAATTTCCTTTCTTTTGGTACCAACGGCGACCTTCTAGCTCTTCTAGTTTTCGAGCTATTCACGTTTAAAGTTAGAGGTTTTTTCAGAAAAAGAGCAATTTCGTTGTTTCGGTCCGAATTCAGCTACGGAGCTAGGCATTTCTCTTAGCATTTCACTTGGGAGTGATTTTCAAGCATCTCCAAAGTACATTTTCGGTGTTTCCAAGTACTTGGTAGTGATTTTCAAGCATCTCCAAAGTACATTTTCGGTATTTCCAAGTACTTGGGAGTGCTTTTGGAGCTTGTTGCTATATATATTTCTGTTTTACATGATTAAATATACTCAGCTTGCTATTTTAGGCACTTCGCTTCGAAGAAAACACTTCAAACCTGCAATTTTACTATGAAAAGAGGTCAAAAAATGCCTGTCTTTGAACGCTTATAACTTTTTTGTCTTTCGTCCTACGTTGAATTTGACCCCCATGTCGAGAGTACCCCGTTAAATTTCCTTTCTTTTGGTACCAACGGCGACCTTCTAGCTCTTCTAGTTTTCGAGCTATTCACGTTTAAAGTTAGAGGTTTTTTCAGAAAAAGAGCAATTTTGTTGTTTCGGTCCGAATTGAGCTACGGAGCTAGGCATTTCTCTTAGCATTTCGCCTAGCTTTTTGGTCTTTTTGAAGGCATCCAACAAGTATCTTCGGTGTTTCCAAGTACTTGGTAGTGATTTTCAAGCATCTCCAAAGTACATTTTCGGTATTTCCAAGTACTTGGTAGTGATTTTCAAGCATCTCCAAAGTACATTTTCGGTATTTCCAAGTACTTGGGAGTGATTTTCAAGCATCTCCAAAGTACATTTTCGGTATTTCCAAGTACTTGGGAGTGCTTTTGGAGCTTGTTGCTATATATATTTCTGTTTTACATGATTAAATATACTCAGCTTGCTATTTTAGGCACTTCGCTTCGAAGAAAACACTTCAAACCTGCAATTTTACTATGAAAAGAGGTCAAAACATGCCTGTCTTTGAACGCTTATAACTTTTTTGTCTTTCGTCCTACGTTGAATTTGACCCCTATGTCGAGAGTACCCCGTTAAATTTCCTTTCTTTTGGTACCAACGGCGACCTTCTAGCTCTTCTAGTTTTCGAGCTATTCACGTTTAAAGTTAGAGGTTTTTTCAGAAAAAGAGCAATTTTGTTGTTTCGGTCCGAATTGAGCTACGGAGCTAGGCATTTCTCTTAGCATTTCGCCTAGCTTTTTGGTCTTTTTGAAGGCATCCAACGAGTATCTTCGGTGTTTCCAAGTACTTGGGAGTGATTTTCAAGCATCTCCAAAGTACATTTTCGGTATTTCCAAGTACTTGGTAGTGATTTTCAAGCATCTCCAAAGTACATTTTCGGTATTTCCAAGTACTTGGGAGTGATTTTCAAGCATCTCCAAAGTACATTTTCGGTATTTCCAAGTACTTGGGAGTGCTTTTGGAGCTTGTTGCTATATATATTTCTGTTTTACATGATAAAATATACTCAGCTTGCTATTTTAGGCACTTCGCTTCGAAGAAAACACTTCAAACCTGCAATTTTACTATGAAAAGAGGTCAAAAAATGCCTGTCTTTGAACGCTTATAACTTTTTTGTCTTTCGTCCTACGTTGAATTTGACCCCCATGTCGAGAGTACCCCGTTAAATTTCCTTTCTTTTGGTACCAACGGCGACCTTCTAGCTCTTCTAGTTTTCGAGCTATTCACGTTTAAAGTTAGAGGTTTTTTCAGAAAAAGAGCAATTTCGTTGTTTCGGTCCGAATTCAGCTACGGAGCTAGGCATTTCTCTTAGCATTTCGCCTAGCTTTTTGGTCTTTTTGAAGGCATCCAACGAGTATCTTCAGTGTTTCCAAGTACTTGGGAGTGATTTTCAAGCATCTCCAAAGTACATTTTCGGTGTTTCCAAGTACTTGGGAGTGATTTTCAAGCATCTCCAAAGTACATTTTCGGTGTTTCCAAGTACTTGGTAGTGATTTTCAAGCATCTTCAAAGTACATTTTCGGTATTTCCAAGTACTTGGGAGTGCTTTTGGAGCTTGTTGCTATATATATTTCTGTTTTACATGATTAAATATACTCAGCTTGCTATTTTAGGCACTTCGCTTCGAAGAAAACACTTCAAACCTGCAATTTTACTATGAAAAGAGGTCAAAACATGCCTGTCTTTGAACGCTTATAACTTTTTTGTCTTTCGTCCTACGTTGAATTTGACCCCTATGTCGAGAGTACCCCGTTAAATTTCCTTTCTTTTGGTACCAACGGCGACCTTCTAGCTCTTCTAGTTTTCGAGCTATTCACGTTTAAAGTTAGAGGTTTTTTCAGAAAAAGAGCAATTTTGTTGTTTCGGTCCGAATTGAGCTACGGAGCTAGGCATTTCTCTTAGCATTTCGCCTAGCTTTTTGGTCTTTTTGAAGGCATCCAACAAGTATCTTCGGTGTTTCCAAGTACTTGGTAGTGATTTTCAAGCATCTCCAAAGTACATTTTCGGTATTTCCAAGTACTTGGTAGTGATTTTCAAGCATCTCCAAAGTACATTTTCGGTATTTCCAAGTACTTGGGAGTGATTTTCAAGCATCTCCAAAGTACATTTTCGGTATTTCCAAGTACTTGGGAGTGCTTTTGGAGCTTGTTGCTATATATATTTCTGTTTTACATGATAAAATATACTCAGCTTGCTATTTTAGGCACTTCGCTTCGAAGAAAACACTTCAAACCTGCAATTTTACTATGAAAAGAGGTCAAAAAATGCCTGTCTTTGAACGCTTATAACTTTTTTGTCTTTCGTCCTACGTTGAATTTGACCCCTATGTCGAGAGTACCCCGTTAAATTTCCTTTCTTTTGGTACCAACGGCGACCTTCTAGCTCTTCTAGTTTTCGAGCTATTCACGTTTAAAGTTAGAGGTTTTTTCAGAAAAAGAGCAATTTCGTTGTTTCGGTCCGAATTCAGCTACGGAGCTAGGCATTTCTCTTAGCATTTCGCCTAGCTTTTTGGTCTTTTTGAAGGCATCCAACGAGTATCTTCGGTATTTCCAAGTACTTGGGAGTGATTTTCAAGCATCTCCAAAGTACATTTTCGGTATTTCCAAGTACTTGGGAGTGCTTTTGGAGCTTGTTGCTATATATATTTCTGTTTTACATGATTAAATATACTCAGCTTGCTATTTTAGGCACTTCGCTTCGAAGAAAACACTTCAAACCTGCAATTTTACTATGAAAAGAGGTCAAAACATGCCTGTCTTTGAACGCTTATAACTTTTTTGTCTTTCGTCCTACGTTGAATTTGACCCCTATGTCGAGAGTACCCCGTTAAATTTCCTTTCTTTTGGTACCAACGGCGACCTTCTAGCTCTTCTAGTTTTCGAGCTATTCACGTTTAAAGTTAGAGGTTTTTTCAGAAAAAGAGCAATTTCGTTGTTTCGGTCCGAATTCAGCTACGGAGCTAGGCATTTCTCTTAGCATTTCGCCTAGCTTTTTGGTCTTTTTGAAGGCATCCAACAAGTATCTTCGGTGTTTCCAAGTACTTGGTAGTGATTTTCAAGCATCTCCAAAGTACATTTTCGGTATTTCCAAGTACTTGGTAGTGATTTTCAAGCATCTCCAAAGTACATTTTCGGTATTTCCAAGTACTTGGGAGTGATTTTCAAGCATCTCCAAAGTACATTTTCGGTATTTCCAAGTACTTGGGAGTGCTTTTGGAGCTTGTTGCTATATATATTTCTGTTTTACATGATAAAATATACTCAGCTTGCTATTTTAGGCACTTCGCTTCGAAGAAAACACTTCAAACCTGCAATTTTACTATGAAAAGAGGTCAAAAAATGCCTGTCTTTGAACGCTTATAACTTTTTTGTCTTTCGTCCTACGTTGAATTTGACCCCTATGTCGAGAGTACCCCGTTAAATTTCCTTTCTTTTGGTACCAACGGCGACCTTCTAGCTCTTCTAGTTTTCGAGCTATTCACGTTTAAAGTTAGAGGTTTTTTCAGAAAAAGAGCAATTTCGTTGTTTCGGTCCGAATTCAGCTACGGAGCTAGGCATTTCTCTTAGCATTTCGCCTAGCTTTTTGGTCTTTTTGAAGGCATCCAACGAGTATCTTCGGTATTTCCAAGTACTTGGGAGTGATTTTCAAGCATCTCCAAAGTACATTTTCGGTATTTCCAAGTACTTGGGAGTGCTTTTGGAGCTTGTTGCTATATATATTTCTGTTTTACATGATTAAATATACTCAGCTTGCTATTTTAGGCACTTCGCTTCGAAGAAAACACTTCAAACCTGCAATTTTACTATGAAAAGAGGTCAAAACATGCCTGTCTTTGAACGCTTATAACTTTTTTGTCTTTCGTCCTACGTTGAATTTGACCCCTATGTCGAGAGTACCCCGTTAAATTTCCTTTCTTTTGGTACCAACGGCGACCTTCTAGCTCTTCTAGTTTTCGAGCTATTCACGTTTAAAGTTAGAGGTTTTTTCAGAAAAAGAGCAATTTCGTTGTTTCGGTCCGAATTCAGCTACGGAGCTAGGCATTTCTCTTAGCATTTCGCCTAGCTTTTTGGTCTTTTTGAAGGCATCCAACAAGTATCTTCGGTGTTTCCAAGTACTTGGTAGTGATTTTCAAGCATCTCCAAAGTACATTTTCGGTATTTCCAAGTACTTGGTAGTGATTTTCAAGCATCTCCAAAGTACATTTTCGGTATTTCCAAGTACTTGGGAGTGATTTTCAAGCATCTCCAAAGTACATTTTCGGTATTTCCAAGTACTTGGGAGTGCTTTTGGAGCTTGTTGCTATATATATTTCTGTTTTACATGATTAAATATACTCAGCTTGCTATTTTAGGCACTTCGCTTCGAAGAAAACACTTCAAACCTGCAATTTTACTATGAAAAGAGGTCAAAACATGCCTGTCTTTGAACGCTTATAACTTTTTTGTCTTTCGTCCTACGTTGAATTTGACCCCTATGTCGAGAGTACCCCGTTAAATTTCCTTTCTTTTGGTACCAACGGCGACCTTCTAGCTCTTCTAGTTTTCGAGCTATTCACGTTTAAAGTTAGAGGTTTTTTCAGAAAAAGAGCAATTTTGTTGTTTCGGTCCGAATTGAGCTACGGAGCTAGGCATTTCTCTTAGCATTTCGCCTAGCTTTTTGGTCTTTTTGAAGGCATCCAACGAGTATCTTCGGTGTTTCCAAGTACTTGGGAGTGATTTTCAAGCATCTCCAAAGTACATTTTCGGTATTTCCAAGTACTTGGTAGTGATTTTCAAGCATCTCCAAAGTACATTTTCGGTATTTCCAAGTACTTGGGAGTGATTTTCAAGCATCTCCAAAGTACATTTTCGGTATTTCCAAGTACTTGGGAGTGCTTTTGGAGCTTGTTGCTATATATATTTCTGTTTTACATGATAAAATATACTCAGCTTGCTATTTTAGGCACTTCGCTTCGAAGAAAACACTTCAAACCTGCAATTTTACTATGAAAAGAGGTCAAAAAATGCCTGTCTTTGAACGCTTATAACTTTTTTGTCTTTCGTCCTACGTTGAATTTGACCCCCATGTCGAGAGTACCCCGTTAAATTTCCTTTCTTTTGGTACCAACGGCGACCTTCTAGCTCTTCTAGTTTTCGAGCTATTCACGTTTAAAGTTAGAGGTTTTTTCAGAAAAAGAGCAATTTCGTTGTTTCGGTCCGAATTCAGCTACGGAGCTAGGCATTTCTCTTAGCATTTCGCCTAGCTTTTTGGTCTTTTTGAAGGCATCCAACGAGTATCTTCGGTGTTTCCAAGTACTTGGTAGTGATTTTCAAGCATCTCCAAAGTACATTTTCGGTGTTTCCAAGTACTTGGGAGTGATTTTCAAGCATCTCCAAAGTACATTTTCGGTGTTTCCAAGTACTTGGTAGTGATTTTCAAGCATCTCCAAAGTACATTTTCGGTATTTCCAAGTACTTGGGAGTGCTTTTGGAGCTTGTTGCTATATATATTTCTGTTTTACATGATTAAATATACTCAGCTTGCTATTTTAGGCACTTCGCTTCGAAGAAAACACTTCAAACCTGCAATTTTACTATGAAAAGAGGTCAAAACATGCCTGTCTTTGAACGCTTATAACTTTTTTGTCTTTCGTCCTACGTTGAATTTGACCCCTATGTCGAGAGTACCCCGTTAAATTTCCTTTCTTTTGGTACCAACGGCGACCTTCTAGCTCTTCTAGTTTTCGAGCTATTCACGTTTAAAGTTAGAGGTTTTTTCAGAAAAAGAGCAATTTTGTTGTTTCGGTCCGAATTGAGCTACGGAGCTAGGCATTTCTCTTAGCATTTCGCCTAGCTTTTTGGTCTTTTTGAAGGCATCCAACAAGTATCTTCGGTGTTTCCAAGTACTTGGTAGTGATTTTCAAGCATCTCCAAAGTACATTTTCGGTATTTCCAAGTACTTGGTAGTGATTTTCAAGCATCTCCAAAGTACATTTTCGGTATTTCCAAGTACTTGGGAGTGATTTTCAAGCATCTCCAAAGTACATTTTCGGTATTTCCAAGTACTTGGGAGTGCTTTTGGAGCTTGTTGCTATATATATTTCTGTTTTACATGATAAAATATACTCAGCTTGCTATTTTAGGCACTTCGCTTCGAAGAAAACACTTCAAACCTGCAATTTTACTATGAAAAGAGGTCAAAAAATGCCTGTCTTTGAACGCTTATAACTTTTTTGTCTTTCGTCCTACGTTGAATTTGACCCCCATGTCGAGAGTACCCCGTTAAATTTCCTTTCTTTTGGTACCAACGGCGACCTTCTAGCTCTTCTAGTTTTCGAGCTATTCACGTTTAAAGTTAGAGGTTTTTTCAGAAAAAGAGCAATTTCGTTGTTTCGGTCCGAATTCAGCTACGGAGCTAGGCATTTCTCTTAGCATTTCGCCTAGCTTTTTGGTCTTTTTGAAGGCATCCAACGAGTATCTTCGGTATTTCCAAGTACTTGGGAGTGATTTTCAAGCATCTCCAAAGTACATTTTCGGTATTTCCAAGTACTTGGGAGTGCTTTTGGAGCTTGTTGCTATATATATTTCTGTTTTACATGATTAAATATACTCAGCTTGCTATTTTAGGCACTTCGCTTCGAAGAAAACACTTCAAACCTGCAATTTTACTATGAAAAGAGGTCAAAACATGCCTGTCTTTGAACGCTTATAACTTTTTTGTCTTTCGTCCTACGTTGAATTTGACCCCTATGTCGAGAGTACCCCGTTAAATTTCCTTTCTTTTGGTACCAACGGCGACCTTCTAGCTCTTCTAGTTTTCGAGCTATTCACGTTTAAAGTTAGAGGTTTTTTCAGAAAAAGAGCAATTTCGTTGTTTCGGTCCGAATTCAGCTACGGAGCTAGGCATTTCTCTTAGCATTTCGCCTAGCTTTTTGGTCTTTTTGAAGGCATCCAACAAGTATCTTCGGTGTTTCCAAGTACTTGGTAGTGATTTTCAAGCATCTCCAAAGTACATTTTCGGTATTTCCAAGTACTTGGTAGTGATTTTCAAGCATCTCCAAAGTACATTTTCGGTATTTCCAAGTACTTGGGAGTGATTTTCAAGCATCTCCAAAGTACATTTTTGACCATGAAAAGAGGTCAAAAAATGCCTGTCTTTGAACGCTTATAACTTTTTTGTCTTTCGTCCTACGTTGAATTTGACCCCCATGTCGAGAGTACCCCGTTAAATTTCCTTTCTTTTGGTACCAACGGCGACCTTCTAGCTCTTCTAGTTTTCGAGCTATTCACGTTTAAAGTTAGAGGTTTTTTCAGAAAAAGAGCAATTTCGTTGTTTCGGTCCGAATTCAGCTACGGAGCTAGGCATTTCTCTTAGCATTTCGCCTAGCTTTTTGGTCTTTTTGAAGGCATCCAACGAGTATCTTCGGTATTTCCAAGTACTTGGGAGTGATTTTCAAGCATCTCCAAAGTACATTTTCGGTATTTCCAAGTACTTGGGAGTGCTTTTGGAGCTTGTTGCTATATATATTTCTGTTTTACATGATTAAATATACTCAGCTTGCTATTTTAGGCACTTCGCTTCGAAGAAAACACTTCAAACCTGCAATTTTACTATGAAAAGAGGTCAAAACATGCCTGTCTTTGAACGCTTATAACTTTTTTGTCTTTCGTCCTACGTTGAATTTGACCCCTATGTCGAGAGTACCCCGTTAAATTTCCTTTCTTTTGGTACCAACGGCGACCTTCTAGCTCTTCTAGTTTTCGAGCTATTCACGTTTAAAGTTAGAGGTTTTTTCAGAAAAAGAGCAATTTCGTTGTTTCGGTCCGAATTCAGCTACGGAGCTAGGCATTTCTCTTAGCATTTCGCCTAGCTTTTTGGTCTTTTTGAAGGCATCCAACGAGTATCTTCGGTGTTTCCAAGTACTTGGTAGTGATTTTCAAGCATCTCCAAAGTACATTTTCGGTGTTTCCAAGTACTTGGTAGTGATTTTCAAGCATCTCCAAAGTACATTTTCGGTATTTCCAAGTACTTGGGAGTGATTTTCAAGCATCTCCAAAGTACATTTATGGTATTTCCAAGTGCTTGGGAGTGATTTTCAAGCATCTCCAAAGTACATTTTCGGTATTTCCAAGTACTTGGGAGTGCTTTTGGAGCTTGTTGCTATATATATTTCTGTTTTACATGATAAAATATACTCAGCTTGCTATTTTAGGCACTTCGCTTCGAAGAAAACACTTCAAACCTGCAATTTTACTATGAAAAGAGGTCAAAAAATGCCTGTCTTTGAACGCTTATAACTTTTTTGTCTTTCGTCCTACGTTGAATTTGACCCCCATGTCGAGAGTACCCCGTTAAATTTCCTTTCTTTTGGTACCAACGGCGACCTTCTAGCTCTTCTAGTTTTCGAGCTATTCACGTTTAAAGTTAGAGGTTTTTTCAGAAAAAGAGCAATTTCGTTGTTTCGGTCCGAATTCAGCTACGGAGCTAGGCATTTCTCTTAGCATTTCGCCTAGCTTTTTGGTCTTTTTGAAGGCATCCAACGAGTATCTTCGGTGTTTCCAAGTACTTGGTAGTGATTTTCAAGCATCTCCAAAGTACATTTTCGGTGTTTCCAAGTACTTGGTAGTGATTTTCAAGCATCTCCAAAGTACATTTTCGGTGTTTCCAAGTACTTGGTAGTGATTTTCAAGCATCTCCAAAGTACATTTTCGGTATTTCCAAGTACTTGGGAGTGCTTTTGGAGCTTGTTGCTATATATATTTCTGTTTTACATGATTAAATATACTCAGCTTGCTATTTTAGGCACTTCGCTTCGAAGAAAACACTTCAAACCTGCAATTTTACTATGAAAAGAGGTCAAAAAATGCCTGTCTTTGAACGCTTATAACTTTTTTGTCTTTCGTCCTACGTTGAATTTGACCCCCATGTCGAGAGTACCCCGTTAAATTTCCTTTCTTTTGGTACCAACGGCGACCTTCTAGCTCTTCTAGTTTTCGAGCTATTCACGTTTAAAGTTAGAGGTTTTTTCAGAAAAAGAGCAATTTCGTTGTTTCGGTCCGAATTCAGCTACGGAGCTAGGCATTTCTCTTAGCATTTCACTTGGGAGTGATTTTCAAGCATCTCCAAAGTACATTTTCGGTGTTTCCAAGTACTTGGTAGTGATTTTCAAGCATCTCCAAAGTACATTTTCGGTATTTCCAAGTACTTGGGAGTGCTTTTGGAGCTTGTTGCTATATATATTTCTGTTTTACATGATTAAATATACTCAGCTTGCTATTTTAGGCACTTCGCTTCGAAGAAAACACTTCAAACCTGCAATTTTACTATGAAAAGAGGTCAAAAAATGCCTGTCTTTGAACGCTTATAACTTTTTTGTCTTTCGTCCTACGTTGAATTTGACCCCCATGTCGAGAGTACCCCGTTAAATTTCCTTTCTTTTGGTACCAACGGCGACCTTCTAGCTCTTCTAGTTTTCGAGCTATTCACGTTTAAAGTTAGAGGTTTTTTCAGAAAAAGAGCAATTTTGTTGTTTCGGTCCGAATTGAGCTACGGAGCTAGGCATTTCTCTTAGCATTTCGCCTAGCTTTTTGGTCTTTTTGAAGGCATCCAACAAGTATCTTCGGTGTTTCCAAGTACTTGGTAGTGATTTTCAAGCATCTCCAAAGTACATTTTCGGTATTTCCAAGTACTTGGTAGTGATTTTCAAGCATCTCCAAAGTACATTTTCGGTATTTCCAAGTACTTGGGAGTGATTTTCAAGCATCTCCAAAGTACATTTTCGGTATTTCCAAGTACTTGGGAGTGCTTTTGGAGCTTGTTGCTATATATATTTCTGTTTTACATGATAAAATATACTCAGCTTGCTATTTTAGGCACTTCGCTTCGAAGAAAACACTTCAAACCTGCAATTTTACTATGAAAAGAGGTCAAAAAATGCCTGTCTTTGAACGCTTATAACTTTTTTGTCTTTCGTCCTACGTTAAATCTGACCCCCATGTCGAGAGTACCCCGTTAAATTTCCTTTCTTTTGGTACCAACGGCGACCTTCTAGCTCTTCTAGTTTTCGAGCTATTCACGTTTAAAGTTAGAGGTTTTTTCAGAAAAAGAGCAATTTCGTTGTTTCGGTCCGAATTCAGCTACGGAGCTAGGCATTTCTCTTAGCATTTCGCCTAGCTTTTTGGTCTTTTTGAAGGCATCCAACGAGTATCTTCGGTGTTTCCAAGTACTTGGTAGTGATTTTCAAGCATCTCCAAAGTACATTTTCGGTGTTTCCAAGTACTTGGGAGTGATTTTCAAGCATCTCCAAAGTACATTTTCGGTGTTTCCAAGTACTTGGTAGTGATTTTCAAGCATCTCCAAAGTACATTTTCGGTATTTCCAAGTACTTGGGAGTGCTTTTGGAGCTTGTTGCTATATATATTTCTGTTTTACATGATTAAATATACTCAGCTTGCTATTTTAGGCACTTCGCTTCGAAGAAAACACTTCAAACCTGCAATTTTACTATGAAAAGAGGTCAAAACATGCCTGTCTTTGAACGCTTATAACTTTTTTGTCTTTCGTCCTACGTTGAATTTGACCCCTATGTCGAGAGTACCCCGTTAAATTTCCTTTCTTTTGGTACCAACGGCGACCTTCTAGCTCTTCTAGTTTTCGAGCTATTCACGTTTAAAGTTAGAGGTTTTTTCAGAAAAAGAGCAATTTCGTTGTTTCGGTCCGAATTGAGCTACGGAGCTAGGCATTTCTCTTAGCATTTCGCCTAGCTTTTTGGTCTTTTTGAAGGCATCCAACAAGTATCTTCGGTGTTTCCAAGTACTTGGTAGTGATTTTCAAGCATCTCCAAAGTACATTTTCGGTATTTCCAAGTACTTGGTAGTGATTTTCAAGCATCTCCAAAGTACATTTTCGGTATTTCCAAGTACTTGGGAGTGATTTTCAAGCATCTCCAAAGTACATTTTCGGTATTTCCAAGTACTTGGGAGTGCTTTTGGAGCTTGTTGCTATATATATTTCTGTTTTACATGATAAAATATACTCAGCTTGCTATTTTAGGCACTTCGCTTCGAAGAAAACACTTCAAACCTGCAATTTTACTATGAAAAGAGGTCAAAAAATGCCTGTCTTTGAACGCTTATAACTTTTTTGTCTTTCGTCCTACGTTGAATTTGACCCCCATGTCGAGAGTACCCCGTTAAATTTCCTTTCTTTTGGTACCAACGGCGACCTTCTAGCTCTTCTAGTTTTCGAGCTATTCACGTTTAAAGTTAGAGGTTTTTTCAGAAAAAGAGCAATTTCGTTGTTTCGGTCCGAATTCAGCTACGGAGCTAGGCATTTCTCTTAGCATTTCGCCTAGCTTTTTGGTCTTTTTGAAGGCATCCAACGAGTATCTTCGGTATTTCCAAGTACTTGGGAGTGATTTTCAAGCATCTCCAAAGTACATTTTCGGTATTTCCAAGTACTTGGGAGTGCTTTTGGAGCTTGTTGCTATATATATTTCTGTTTTACATGATTAAATATACTCAGCTTGCTATTTTAGGCACTTCGCTTCGAAGAAAACACTTCAAACCTGCAATTTTACTATGAAAAGAGGTCAAAACATGCCTGTCTTTGAACGCTTATAACTTTTTTGTCTTTCGTCCTACGTTGAATTTGACCCCTATGTCGAGAGTACCCCGTTAAATTTCCTTTCTTTTGGTACCAACGGCGACCTTCTAGCTCTTCTAGTTTTCGAGCTATTCACGTTTAAAGTTAGAGGTTTTTTCAGAAAAAGAGCAATTTCGTTGTTTCGGTCCGAATTCAGCTACGGAGCTAGGCATTTCTCTTAGCATTTCGCCTAGCTTTTTGGTCTTTTTGAAGGCATCCAACAAGTATCTTCGGTGTTTCCAAGTACTTGGTAGTGATTTTCAAGCATCTCCAAAGTACATTTTCGGTATTTCCAAGTACTTGGTAGTGATTTTCAAGCATCTCCAAAGTACATTTTCGGTATTTCCAAGTACTTGGGAGTGATTTTCAAGCATCTCCAAAGTACATTTTTGACCATGAAAAGAGGTCAAAAAATGCCTGTCTTTGAACGCTTATAACTTTTTTGTCTTTCGTCCTACGTTGAATTTGACCCCCATGTCGAGAGTACCCCGTTAAATTTCCTTTCTTTTGGTACCAACGGCGACCTTCTAGCTCTTCTAGTTTTCGAGCTATTCACGTTTAAAGTTAGAGGTTTTTTCAGAAAAAGAGCAATTTCGTTGTTTCGGTCCGAATTCAGCTACGGAGCTAGGCATTTCTCTTAGCATTTCGCCTAGCTTTTTGGTCTTTTTGAAGGCATCCAACGAGTATCTTCGGTATTTCCAAGTACTTGGGAGTGATTTTCAAGCATCTCCAAAGTACATTTTCGGTATTTCCAAGTACTTGGGAGTGCTTTTGGAGCTTGTTGCTATATATATTTCTGTTTTACATGATTAAATATACTCAGCTTGCTATTTTAGGCACTTCGCTTCGAAGAAAACACTTCAAACCTGCAATTTTACTATGAAAAGAGGTCAAAACATGCCTGTCTTTGAACGCTTATAACTTTTTTGTCTTTCGTCCTACGTTGAATTTGACCCCTATGTCGAGAGTACCCCGTTAAATTTCCTTTCTTTTGGTACCAACGGCGACCTTCTAGCTCTTCTAGTTTTCGAGCTATTCACGTTTAAAGTTAGAGGTTTTTTCAGAAAAAGAGCAATTTCGTTGTTTCGGTCCGAATTCAGCTACGGAGCTAGGCATTTCTCTTAGCATTTCGCCTAGCTTTTTGGTCTTTTTGAAGGCATCCAACGAGTATCTTCGGTGTTTCCAAGTACTTGGTAGTGATTTTCAAGCATCTCCAAAGTACATTTTCGGTGTTTCCAAGTACTTGGTAGTGATTTTCAAGCATCTCCAAAGTACATTTTCGGTATTTCCAAGTACTTGGGAGTGATTTTCAAGCATCTCCAAAGTACATTTATGGTATTTCCAAGTGCTTGGGAGTGATTTTCAAGCATCTCCAAAGTACATTTTCGGTATTTCCAAGTACTTGGGAGTGCTTTTGGAGCTTGTTGCTATATATATTTCTGTTTTACATGATAAAATATACTCAGCTTGCTATTTTAGGCACTTCGCTTCGAAGAAAACACTTCAAACCTGCAATTTTACTATGAAAAGAGGTCAAAAAATGCCTGTCTTTGAACGCTTATAACTTTTTTGTCTTTCGTCCTACGTTGAATTTGACCCCCATGTCGAGAGTACCCCGTTAAATTTCCTTTCTTTTGGTACCAACGGCGACCTTCTAGCTCTTCTAGTTTTCGAGCTATTCACGTTTAAAGTTAGAGGTTTTTTCAGAAAAAGAGCAATTTCGTTGTTTCGGTCCGAATTCAGCTACGGAGCTAGGCATTTCTCTTAGCATTTCGCCTAGCTTTTTGGTCTTTTTGAAGGCATCCAACGAGTATCTTCGGTGTTTCCAAGTACTTGGTAGTGATTTTCAAGCATCTCCAAAGTACATTTTCGGTGTTTCCAAGTACTTGGTAGTGATTTTCAAGCATCTCCAAAGTACATTTTCGGTGTTTCCAAGTACTTGGTAGTGATTTTCAAGCATCTCCAAAGTACATTTTCGGTATTTCCAAGTACTTGGGAGTGCTTTTGGAGCTTGTTGCTATATATATTTCTGTTTTACATGATTAAATATACTCAGCTTGCTATTTTAGGCACTTCGCTTCGAAGAAAACACTTCAAACCTGCAATTTTACTATGAAAAGAGGTCAAAAAATGCCTGTCTTTGAACGCTTATAACTTTTTTGTCTTTCGTCCTACGTTGAATTTGACCCCCATGTCGAGAGTACCCCGTTAAATTTCCTTTCTTTTGGTACCAACGGCGACCTTCTAGCTCTTCTAGTTTTCGAGCTATTCACGTTTAAAGTTAGAGGTTTTTTCAGAAAAAGAGCAATTTCGTTGTTTCGGTCCGAATTCAGCTACGGAGCTAGGCATTTCTCTTAGCATTTCACTTGGGAGTGATTTTCAAGCATCTCCAAAGTACATTTTCGGTGTTTCCAAGTACTTGGTAGTGATTTTCAAGCATCTCCAAAGTACATTTTCGGTATTTCCAAGTACTTGGGAGTGCTTTTGGAGCTTGTTGCTATATATATTTCTGTTTTACATGATTAAATATACTCAGCTTGCTATTTTAGGCACTTCGCTTCGAAGAAAACACTTCAAACCTGCAATTTTACTATGAAAAGAGGTCAAAAAATGCCTGTCTTTGAACGCTTATAACTTTTTTGTCTTTCGTCCTACGTTGAATTTGACCCCCATGTCGAGAGTACCCCGTTAAATTTCCTTTCTTTTGGTACCAACGGCGACCTTCTAGCTCTTCTAGTTTTCGAGCTATTCACGTTTAAAGTTAGAGGTTTTTTCAGAAAAAGAGCAATTTTGTTGTTTCGGTCCGAATTGAGCTACGGAGCTAGGCATTTCTCTTAGCATTTCGCCTAGCTTTTTGGTCTTTTTGAAGGCATCCAACAAGTATCTTCGGTGTTTCCAAGTACTTGGTAGTGATTTTCAAGCATCTCCAAAGTACATTTTCGGTATTTCCAAGTACTTGGTAGTGATTTTCAAGCATCTCCAAAGTACATTTTCGGTATTTCCAAGTACTTGGGAGTGATTTTCAAGCATCTCCAAAGTACATTTTCGGTATTTCCAAGTACTTGGGAGTGCTTTTGGAGCTTGTTGCTATATATATTTCTGTTTTACATGATAAAATATACTCAGCTTGCTATTTTAGGCACTTCGCTTCGAAGAAAACACTTCAAACCTGCAATTTTACTATGAAAAGAGGTCAAAAAATGCCTGTCTTTGAACGCTTATAACTTTTTTGTCTTTCGTCCTACGTTGAATTTGACCCCCATGTCGAGAGTACCCCGTTAAATTTCCTTTCTTTTGGTACCAACGGCGACCTTCTAGCTCTTCTAGTTTTCGAGCTATTCACGTTTAAAGTTAGAGGTTTTTTCAGAAAAAGAGCAATTTCGTTGTTTCGGTCCGAATTCAGCTACGGAGCTAGGCATTTCTCTTAGCATTTCGCCTAGCTTTTTGGTCTTTTTGAAGGCATCCAACGAGTATCTTCGGTATTTCCAAGTACTTGGGAGTGATTTTCAAGCATCTCCAAAGTACATTTTCGGTATTTCCAAGTACTTGGGAGTGCTTTTGGAGCTTGTTGCTATATATATTTCTGTTTTACATGATTAAATATACTCAGCTTGCTATTTTAGGCACTTCGCTTCGAAGAAAACACTTCAAACCTGCAATTTTACTATGAAAAGAGGTCAAAACATGCCTGTCTTTGAACGCTTATAACTTTTTTGTCTTTCGTCCTACGTTGAATTTGACCCCTATGTCGAGAGTACCCCGTTAAATTTCCTTTCTTTTGGTACCAACGGCGACCTTCTAGCTCTTCTAGTTTTCGAGCTATTCACGTTTAAAGTTAGAGGTTTTTTCAGAAAAAGAGCAATTTCGTTGTTTCGGTCCGAATTCAGCTACGGAGCTAGGCATTTCTCTTAGCATTTCGCCTAGCTTTTTGGTCTTTTTGAAGGCATCCAACGAGTATCTTCGGTGTTTCCAAGTACTTGGTAGTGATTTTCAAGCATCTCCAAAGTACATTTTCGGTGTTTCCAAGTACTTGGTAGTGATTTTCAAGCATCTCCAAAGTACATTTTCGGTATTTCCAAGTACTTGGGAGTGATTTTCAAGCATCTCCAAAGTACATTTATGGTATTTCCAAGTGCTTGGGAGTGATTTTCAAGCATCTCCAAAGTACATTTTCGGTATTTCCAAGTACTTGGGAGTGCTTTTGGAGCTTGTTGCTATATATATTTCTGTTTTACATGATAAAATATACTCAGCTTGCTATTTTAGGCACTTCGCTTCGAAGAAAACACTTCAAACCTGCAATTTTACTATGAAAAGAGGTCAAAAAATGCCTGTCTTTGAACGCTTATAACTTTTTTGTCTTTCGTCCTACGTTGAATTTGACCCCCATGTCGAGAGTACCCCGTTAAATTTCCTTTCTTTTGGTACCAACGGCGACCTTCTAGCTCTTCTAGTTTTCGAGCTATTCACGTTTAAAGTTAGAGGTTTTTTCAGAAAAAGAGCAATTTCGTTGTTTCGGTCCGAATTCAGCTACGGAGCTAGGCATTTCTCTTAGCATTTCGCCTAGCTTTTTGGTCTTTTTGAAGGCATCCAACGAGTATCTTCGGTGTTTCCAAGTACTTGGTAGTGATTTTCAAGCATCTCCAAAGTACATTTTCGGTGTTTCCAAGTACTTGGTAGTGATTTTCAAGCATCTCCAAAGTACATTTTCGGTGTTTCCAAGTACTTGGTAGTGATTTTCAAGCATCTCCAAAGTACATTTTCGGTATTTCCAAGTACTTGGGAGTGCTTTTGGAGCTTGTTGCTATATATATTTCTGTTTTACATGATTAAATATACTCAGCTTGCTATTTTAGGCACTTCGCTTCGAAGAAAACACTTCAAACCTGCAATTTTACTATGAAAAGAGGTCAAAAAATGCCTGTCTTTGAACGCTTATAACTTTTTTGTCTTTCGTCCTACGTTGAATTTGACCCCCATGTCGAGAGTACCCCGTTAAATTTCCTTTCTTTTGGTACCAACGGCGACCTTCTAGCTCTTCTAGTTTTCGAGCTATTCACGTTTAAAGTTAGAGGTTTTTTCAGAAAAAGAGCAATTTCGTTGTTTCGGTCCGAATTCAGCTACGGAGCTAGGCATTTCTCTTAGCATTTCACTTGGGAGTGATTTTCAAGCATCTCCAAAGTACATTTTCGGTGTTTCCAAGTACTTGGTAGTGATTTTCAAGCATCTCCAAAGTACATTTTCGGTATTTCCAAGTACTTGGGAGTGCTTTTGGAGCTTGTTGCTATATATATTTCTGTTTTACATGATTAAATATACTCAGCTTGCTATTTTAGGCACTTCGCTTCGAAGAAAACACTTCAAACCTGCAATTTTACTATGAAAAGAGGTCAAAAAATGCCTGTCTTTGAACGCTTATAACTTTTTTGTCTTTCGTCCTACGTTGAATTTGACCCCCATGTCGAGAGTACCCCGTTAAATTTCCTTTCTTTTGGTACCAACGGCGACCTTCTAGCTCTTCTAGTTTTCGAGCTATTCACGTTTAAAGTTAGAGGTTTTTTCAGAAAAAGAGCAATTTTGTTGTTTCGGTCCGAATTGAGCTACGGAGCTAGGCATTTCTCTTAGCATTTCGCCTAGCTTTTTGGTCTTTTTGAAGGCATCCAACAAGTATCTTCGGTGTTTCCAAGTACTTGGTAGTGATTTTCAAGCATCTCCAAAGTACATTTTCGGTATTTCCAAGTACTTGGTAGTGATTTTCAAGCATCTCCAAAGTACATTTTCGGTATTTCCAAGTACTTGGGAGTGATTTTCAAGCATCTCCAAAGTACATTTTCGGTATTTCCAAGTACTTGGGAGTGCTTTTGGAGCTTGTTGCTATATATATTTCTGTTTTACATGATAAAATATACTCAGCTTGCTATTTTAGGCACTTCGCTTCGAAGAAAACACTTCAAACCTGCAATTTTACTATGAAAAGAGGTCAAAAAATGCCTGTCTTTGAACGCTTATAACTTTTTTGTCTTTCGTCCTACGTTGAATTTGACCCCCATGTCGAGAGTACCCCGTTAAATTTCCTTTCTTTTGGTACCAACGGCGACCTTCTAGCTCTTCTAGTTTTCGAGCTATTCACGTTTAAAGTTAGAGGTTTTTTCAGAAAAAGAGCAATTTCGTTGTTTCGGTCCGAATTCAGCTACGGAGCTAGGCATTTCTCTTAGCATTTCGCCTAGCTTTTTGGTCTTTTTGAAGGCATCCAACGAGTATCTTCGGTGTTTCCAAGTACTTGGTAGTGATTTTCAAGCATCTCCAAAGTACATTTTCGGTGTTTCCAAGTACTTGGGAGTGATTTTCAAGCATCTCCAAAGTACATTTTCGGTGTTTCCAAGTACTTGGTAGTGATTTTCAAGCATCTCCAAAGTACATTTTCGGTATTTCCAAGTACTTGGGAGTGCTTTTGGAGCTTGTTGCTATATATATTTCTGTTTTACATGATTAAATATACTCAGCTTGCTATTTTAGGCACTTCGCTTCGAAGAAAACACTTCAAACCTGCAATTTTACTATGAAAAGAGGTCAAAACATGCCTGTCTTTGAACGCTTATAACTTTTTTGTCTTTCGTCCTACGTTGAATTTGACCCCTATGTCGAGAGTACCCCGTTAAATTTCCTTTCTTTTGGTACCAACGGCGACCTTCTAGCTCTTCTAGTTTTCGAGCTATTCACGTTTAAAGTTAGAGGTTTTTTCAGAAAAAGAGCAATTTTGTTGTTTCGGTCCGAATTGAGCTACGGAGCTAGGCATTTCTCTTAGCATTTCGCCTAGCTTTTTGGTCTTTTTGAAGGCATCCAACAAGTATCTTCGGTGTTTCCAAGTACTTGGTAGTGATTTTCAAGCATCTCCAAAGTACATTTTCGGTATTTCCAAGTACTTGGTAGTGATTTTCAAGCATCTCCAAAGTACATTTTCGGTATTTCCAAGTACTTGGGAGTGATTTTCAAGCATCTCCAAAGTACATTTTCGGTATTTCCAAGTACTTGGGAGTGCTTTTGGAGCTTGTTGCTATATATATTTCTGTTTTACATGATAAAATATACTCAGCTTGCTATTTTAGGCACTTCGCTTCGAAGAAAACACTTCAAACCTGCAATTTTACTATGAAAAGAGGTCAAAAAATGCCTGTCTTTGAACGCTTATAACTTTTTTGTCTTTCGTCCTACGTTGAATTTGACCCCCATGTCGAGAGTACCCCGTTAAATTTCCTTTCTTTTGGTACCAACGGCGACCTTCTAGCTCTTCTAGTTTTCGAGCTATTCACGTTTAAAGTTAGAGGTTTTTTCAGAAAAAGAGCAATTTCGTTGTTTCGGTCCGAATTCAGCTACGGAGCTAGGCATTTCTCTTAGCATTTCGCCTAGCTTTTTGGTCTTTTTGAAGGCATCCAACGAGTATCTTCGGTATTTCCAAGTACTTGGGAGTGATTTTCAAGCATCTCCAAAGTACATTTTCGGTATTTCCAAGTGCTTGGGAGTGATTTTCAAGCATCTCCAAAGTACATTTTCGGTATTTCCAAGTACTTGGGAGTGATTTTCAAGCATCTCCAAAGTACATTTTCGGTATTTCCAAGTACTTGGGAGTGCTTTTGGAGCTTGTTGCTATATATATTTCTGTTTTACATGATTAAATATACTCAGCTTGCTATTTTAGGCACTTCGCTTCGAAGAAAACACTTCAAACCTGCAATTTTACTATGAAAAGAGGTCAAAACATGCCTGTCTTTGAACGCTTATAACTTTTTTGTCTTTCGTCCTACGTTGAATTTGACCCCTATGTCGAGAGTACCCCGTTAAATTTCCTTTCTTTTGGTACCAACGGCGACCTTCTAGCTCTTCTAGTTTTCGAGCTATTCACGTTTAAAGTTAGAGGTTTTTTCAGAAAAAGAGCAATTTCGTTGTTTCGGTCCGAATTCAGCTACGGAGCTAGGCATTTCTCTTAGCATTTCGCCTAGCTTTTTGGTCTTTTTGAAGGCATCCAACGAGTATCTTCGGTGTTTCCAAGTACTTGGTAGTGATTTTCAAGCATCTCCAAAGTACATTTTCGGTGTTTCCAAGTACTTGGTAGTGATTTTCAAGCATCTCCAAAGTACATTTTCGGTATTTCCAAGTACTTGGGAGTGATTTTCAAGCATCTCCAAAGTACATTTATGGTATTTCCAAGTGCTTGGGAGTGATTTTCAAGCATCTCCAAAGTACATTTTCGGTATTTCCAAGTACTTGGGAGTGCTTTTGGAGCTTGTTGCTATATATATTTCTGTTTTACATGATAAAATATACTCAGCTTGCTATTTTAGGCACTTCGCTTCGAAGAAAACACTTCAAACCTGCAATTTTACTATGAAAAGAGGTCAAAAAATGCCTGTTTTTGAACGCTTATAACTTTTTTGTCTTTCGTCCTACGTTGAATTTGACCCCCATGTCGAGAGTACCCCGTTAAATTTCCTTTCTTTTGGTACCAACGGCGACCTTCTAGCTCTTCTAGTTTTCGAGCTATTCACGTTTAAAGTTAGAGGTTTTTTCAGAAAAAGAGCAATTTCGTTGTTTCGGTCCGAATTCAGCTACGGAGCTAGGCATTTCTCTTAGCATTTCGCCTAGCTTTTTGGTCTTTTTGAAGGCATCCAACGAGTATCTTCGGTGTTTCCAAGTACTTGGTAGTGATTTTCAAGCATCTCCAAAGTACATTTTCGGTGTTTCCAAGTACTTGGTAGTGATTTTCAAGCATCTCCAAAGTACATTTTCGGTGTTTCCAAGTACTTGGTAGTGATTTTCAAGCATCTCCAAAGTACATTTTCGGTATTTCCAAGTACTTGGGAGTGCTTTTGGAGCTTGTTGCTATATATATTTCTGTTTTACATGATTAAATATACTCAGCTTGCTATTTTAGGCACTTCGCTTCGAAGAAAACACTTCAAACCTGCAATTTTACTATGAAAAGAGGTCAAAAAATGCCTGTCTTTGAACGCTTATAACTTTTTTGTCTTTCGTCCTACGTTGAATTTGACCCCCATGTCGAGAGTACCCCGTTAAATTTCCTTTCTTTTGGTACCAACGGCGACCTTCTAGCTCTTCTAGTTTTCGAGCTATTCACGTTTAAAGTTAGAGGTTTTTTCAGAAAAAGAGCAATTTCGTTGTTTCGGTCCGAATTCAGCTACGGAGCTAGGCATTTCTCTTAGCATTTCGCCTAGCTTTTTGGTCTTTTTGAAGGCATCCAACGAGTATCTTCGGTATTTCCAAGTACTTGGGAGTGATTTTCAAGCATCTCCAAAGTACATTTTCGGTATTTCCAAGTACTTGGGAGTGCTTTTGGAGCTTGTTGCTATATATATTTCTGTTTTACATGATTAAATATACTCAGCTTGCTATTTTAGGCACTTCGCTTCGAAGAAAACACTTCAAACCTGCAATTTTACTATGAAAAGAGGTCAAAACATGCCTGTCTTTGAACGCTTATAACTTTTTTGTCTTTCGTCCTACGTTGAATTTGACCCCTATGTCGAGAGTACCCCGTTAAATTTCCTTTCTTTTGGTACCAACGGCGACCTTCTAGCTCTTCTAGTTTTCGAGCTATTCACGTTTAAAGTTAGAGGTTTTTTCAGAAAAAGAGCAATTTCGTTGTTTCGGTCCGAATTCAGCTACGGAGCTAGGCATTTCTCTTAGCATTTCGCCTAGCTTTTTGGTCTTTTTGAAGGCATCCAACGAGTATCTTCGGTGTTTCCAAGTACTTGGTAGTGATTTTCAAGCATCTCCAAAGTACATTTTCGGTGTTTCCAAGTACTTGGTAGTGATTTTCAAGCATCTCCAAAGTACATTTTCGGTATTTCCAAGTACTTGGGAGTGATTTTCAAGCATCTCCAAAGTACATTTATGGTATTTCCAAGTGCTTGGGAGTGATTTTCAAGCATCTCCAAAGTACATTTTCGGTATTTCCAAGTACTTGGGAGTGCTTTTGGAGCTTGTTGCTATATATATTTCTGTTTTACATGATAAAATATACTCAGCTTGCTATTTTAGGCACTTCGCTTCGAAGAAAACACTTCAAACCTGCAATTTTACTATGAAAAGAGGTCAAAAAATGCCTGTCTTTGAACGCTTATAACTTTTTTGTCTTTCGTCCTACGTTGAATTTGACCCCCATGTCGAGAGTACCCCGTTAAATTTCCTTTCTTTTGGTACCAACGGCGACCTTCTAGCTCTTCTAGTTTTCGAGCTATTCACGTTTAAAGTTAGAGGTTTTTTCAGAAAAAGAGCAATTTCGTTGTTTCGGTCCGAATTCAGCTACGGAGCTAGGCATTTCTCTTAGCATTTCACTTGGGAGTGATTTTCAAGCATCTCCAAAGTACATTTTCGGTGTTTCCAAGTACTTGGTAGTGATTTTCAAGCATCTCCAAAGTACATTTTCGGTATTTCCAAGTACTTGGGAGTGCTTTTGGAGCTTGTTGCTATATATATTTCTGTTTTACATGATTAAATATACTCAGCTTGCTATTTTAGGCACTTCGCTTCGAAGAAAACACTTCAAACCTGCAATTTTACTATGAAAAGAGGTCAAAAAATGCCTGTCTTTGAACGCTTATAACTTTTTTGTCTTTCGTCCTACGTTGAATTTGACCCCCATGTCGAGAGTACCCCGTTAAATTTCCTTTCTTTTGGTACCAACGGCGACCTTCTAGCTCTTCTAGTTTTCGAGCTATTCACGTTTAAAGTTAGAGGTTTTTTCAGAAAAAGAGCAATTTTGTTGTTTCGGTCCGAATTGAGCTACGGAGCTAGGCATTTCTCTTAGCATTTCGCCTAGCTTTTTGGTCTTTTTGAAGGCATCCAACAAGTATCTTCGGTGTTTCCAAGTACTTGGTAGTGATTTTCAAGCATCTCCAAAGTACATTTTCGGTATTTCCAAGTACTTGGTAGTGATTTTCAAGCATCTCCAAAGTACATTTTCGGTATTTCCAAGTACTTGGGAGTGATTTTCAAGCATCTCCAAAGTACATTTTCGGTATTTCCAAGTACTTGGGAGTGCTTTTGGAGCTTGTTGCTATATATATTTCTGTTTTACATGATAAAATATACTCAGCTTGCTATTTTAGGCACTTCGCTTCGAAGAAAACACTTCAAACCTGCAATTTTACTATGAAAAGAGGTCAAAAAATGCCTGTCTTTGAACGCTTATAACTTTTTTGTCTTTCGTCCTACGTTGAATTTGACCCCCATGTCGAGAGTACCCCGTTAAATTTCCTTTCTTTTGGTACCAACGGCGACCTTCTAGCTCTTCTAGTTTTCGAGCTATTCACGTTTAAAGTTAGAGGTTTTTTCAGAAAAAGAGCAATTTCGTTGTTTCGGTCCGAATTCAGCTACGGAGCTAGGCATTTCTCTTAGCATTTCGCCTAGCTTTTTGGTCTTTTTGAAGGCATCCAACGAGTATCTTCGGTGTTTCCAAGTACTTGGTAGTGATTTTCAAGCATCTCTAAAGTACTTTTTCGGTGTTTCCAAGTACTTGGGAGTGATTTTCAAGCATCTCCAAAGTACATTTTCGGTGTTTCCAAGTACTTGTTAGTGATTTTCAAGCATCTCCAAAGTACATTTTCGGTATTTCCAAGTACTTGGGAGTGCTTTTGGAGCTTGTTGCTATATATATTTCTGTTTTACATGATTAAATATACTCAGCTTGCTATTTTAGGCACTTCGCTTCGAAGAAAACACTTCAAACCTGCAATTTTACTATGAAAAGAGGTCAAAACATGCCTGTCTTTGAACGCTTATAACTTTTTTGTCTTTCGTCCTACGTTGAATTTGACCCCTATGTCGAGAGTACCCCGTTAAATTTCCTTTCTTTTGGTACCAACGGCGACCTTCTAGCTCTTCTAGTTTTCGAGCTATTCACGTTTAAAGTTAGAGGTTTTTTCAGAAAAAGAGCAATTTTGTTGTTTCGGTCCGAATTGAGCTACGGAGCTAGGCATTTCTCTTAGCATTTCGCCTAGCTTTTTGGTCTTTTTGAAGGCATCCAACAAGTATCTTCGGTGTTTCCAAGTACTTGGTAGTGATTTTCAAGCATCTCCAAAGTACATTTTCGGTATTTCCAAGTACTTGGTAGTGATTTTCAAGCATCTCCAAAGTACATTTTCGGTATTTCCAAGTACTTGGGAGTGATTTTCAAGCATCTCCAAAGTACATTTTCGGTATTTCCAAGTACTTGGGAGTGCTTTTGGAGCTTGTTGCTATATATATTTCTGTTTTACATGATAAAATATACTCAGCTTGCTATTTTAGGCACTTCGCTTCGAAGAAAACACTTCAAACCTGCAATTTTACTATGAAAAGAGGTCAAAAAATGCCTGTCTTTGAACGCTTATAACTTTTTTGTCTTTCGTCCTACGTTGAATTTGACCCCCATGTCGAGAGTACCCCGTTAAATTTCCTTTCTTTTGGTACCAACGGCGACCTTCTAGCTCTTCTAGTTTTCGAGCTATTCACGTTTAAAGTTAGAGGTTTTTTCAGAAAAAGAGCAATTTCGTTGTTTCGGTCCGAATTCAGCTACGGAGCTAGGCATTTCTCTTAGCATTTCGCCTAGCTTTTTGGTCTTTTTGAAGGCATCCAACGAGTATCTTCGGTATTTCCAAGTACTTGGGAGTGATTTTCAAGCATCTCCAAAGTACATTTTCGGTATTTCCAAGTGCTTGGGAGTGATTTTCAAGCATCTCCAAAGTACATTTTCGGTATTTCCAAGTACTTGGGAGTGATTTTCAAGCATCTCCAAAGTACATTTTCGGTATTTCCAAGTACTTGGGAGTGCTTTTGGAGCTTGTTGCTATATATATTTCTGTTTTACATGATTAAATATACTCAGCTTGCTATTTTAGGCACTTCGCTTCGAAGAAAACACTTCAAACCTGCAATTTTACTATGAAAAGAGGTCAAAACATGCCTGTCTTTGAACGCTTATAACTTTTTTGTCTTTCGTCCTACGTTGAATTTGACCCCTATGTCGAGAGTACCCCGTTAAATTTCCTTTCTTTTGGTACCAACGGCGACCTTCTAGCTCTTCTAGTTTTCGAGCTATTCACGTTTAAAGTTAGAGGTTTTTTCAGAAAAAGAGCAATTTCGTTGTTTCGGTCCGAATTCAGCTACGGAGCTAGGCATTTCTCTTAGCATTTCGCCTAGCTTTTTGGTCTTTTTGAAGGCATCCAACGAGTATCTTCGGTGTTTCCAAGTACTTGGTAGTGATTTTCAAGCATCTCCAAAGTACATTTTCGGTGTTTCCAAGTACTTGGTAGTGATTTTCAAGCATCTCCAAAGTACATTTTCGGTATTTCCAAGTACTTGGGAGTGATTTTCAAGCATCTCCAAAGTACATTTATGGTATTTCCAAGTGCTTGGGAGTGATTTTCAAGCATCTCCAAAGTACATTTTCGGTATTTCCAAGTACTTGGGAGTGCTTTTGGAGCTTGTTGCTATATATATTTCTGTTTTACATGATAAAATATACTCAGCTTGCTATTTTAGGCACTTCGCTTCGAAGAAAACACTTCAAACCTGCAATTTTACTATGAAAAGAGGTCAAAAAATGCCTGTTTTTGAACGCTTATAACTTTTTTGTCTTTCGTCCTACGTTGAATTTGACCCCCATGTCGAGAGTACCCCGTTAAATTTCCTTTCTTTTGGTACCAACGGCGACCTTCTAGCTCTTCTAGTTTTCGAGCTATTCACGTTTAAAGTTAGAGGTTTTTTCAGAAAAAGAGCAATTTCGTTGTTTCGGTCCGAATTCAGCTACGGAGCTAGGCATTTCTCTTAGCATTTCGCCTAGCTTTTTGGTCTTTTTGAAGGCATCCAACGAGTATCTTCGGTGTTTCCAAGTACTTGGTAGTGATTTTCAAGCATCTCCAAAGTACATTTTCGGTGTTTCCAAGTACTTGGTAGTGATTTTCAAGCATCTCCAAAGTACATTTTCGGTGTTTCCAAGTACTTGGTAGTGATTTTCAAGCATCTCCAAAGTACATTTTCGGTATTTCCAAGTACTTGGGAGTGCTTTTGGAGCTTGTTGCTATATATATTTCTGTTTTACATGATTAAATATACTCAGCTTGCTATTTTAGGCACTTCGCTTCGAAGAAAACACTTCAAACCTGCAATTTTACTATGAAAAGAGGTCAAAAAATGCCTGTCTTTGAACGCTTATAACTTTTTTGTCTTTCGTCCTACGTTGAATTTGACCCCCATGTCGAGAGTACCCCGTTAAATTTCCTTTCTTTTGGTACCAACGGCGACCTTCTAGCTCTTCTAGTTTTCGAGCTATTCACGTTTAAAGTTAGAGGTTTTTTCAGAAAAAGAGCAATTTCGTTGTTTCGGTCCGAATTCAGCTACGGAGCTAGGCATTTCTCTTAGCATTTCACTTGGGAGTGATTTTCAAGCATCTCCAAAGTACATTTTCGGTGTTTCCAAGTACTTGGTAGTGATTTTCAAGCATCTCCAAAGTACATTTTCGGTATTTCCAAGTACTTGGGAGTGCTTTTGGAGCTTGTTGCTATATATATTTCTGTTTTACATGATTAAATATACTCAGCTTGCTATTTTAGGCACTTCGCTTCGAAGAAAACACTTCAAACCTGCAATTTTACTATGAAAAGAGGTCAAAAAATGCCTGTCTTTGAACGCTTATAACTTTTTTGTCTTTCGTCCTACGTTGAATTTGACCCCCATGTCGAGAGTACCCCGTTAAATTTCCTTTCTTTTGGTACCAACGGCGACCTTCTAGCTCTTCTAGTTTTCGAGCTATTCACGTTTAAAGTTAGAGGTTTTTTCAGAAAAAGAGCAATTTCGTTGTTTCGGTCCGAATTCAGCTACGGAGCTAGGCATTTCTCTTAGCATTTCGCCTAGCTTTTTGGTCTTTTTGAAGGCATCCAACGAGTATCTTCGGTGTTTCCAAGTACTTGGTAGTGATTTTCAAGCATCTCCAAAGTACATTTTCGGTGTTTCCAAGTACTTGGTAGTGATTTTCAAGCATCTCCAAAGTACATTTTCGGTGTTTCCAAGTACTTGGTAGTGATTTTCAAGCATCTCCAAAGTACATTTTCGGTATTTCCAAGTACTTGGGAGTGCTTTTGGAGCTTGTTGCTATATATATTTCTGTTTTACATGATTAAATATACTCAGCTTGCTATTTTAGGCACTTCGCTTCGAAGAAAACACTTCAAACCTGCAATTTTACTATGAAAAGAGGTCAAAAAATGCCTGTCTTTGAACGCTTATAACTTTTTTGTCTTTCGTCCTACGTTGAATTTGACCCCCATGTCGAGAGTACCCCGTTAAATTTCCTTTCTTTTGGTACCAACGGCGACCTTCTAGCTCTTCTAGTTTTCGAGCTATTCACGTTTAAAGTTAGAGGTTTTTTCAGAAAAAGAGCAATTTCGTTGTTTCGGTCCGAATTCAGCTACGGAGCTAGGCATTTCTCTTAGCATTTCGCCTAGCTTTTTGGTCTTTTTGAAGGCATCCAACGAGCATCTTCGGTGTTTCCAAGTACTTGGGAGTGATTTTCAAGCATCTCCAAAGTACATTTTCGGTGTTTCCAAGTACCTGGGAGTGAATTTCAAGCATCTCCAATGTACATTTTCGGTGTTTCCAAGTACTTGGGAGTGATTTTCAAGCATCTCCAAAGTACATTTTCGGTATTTCCAAGTACTTGGGAGTGCTTTTGGAGCTTGTTGCTATATATATTTCTGTTTTACATGATTAAATATACTCAGCTTGCTATTTTAGGCACTTCGCTTCGAAGAAAACACTTCAAACCTGCAATTTTACTATGAAAAGAGGTCAAAAAATGCCTGTCTTTGAACGCTTATAACTTTTTTGTCTTTCGTCCTACGTTGAATTTGACCCCCATGTCGAGAGTACCCCGTTAAATTTCCTTTCTTTTGGTACCAACGGCGACCTTCTAGCTCTTCTAGTTTTCGAGCTATTCACGTTTAAAGTTAGAGGTTTTTTCAGAAAAAGAGCAATTTCGTTGTTTCGGTCCGAATTCAGCTACGGAGCTAGGCATTTCTCTTAGCATTTCGCCTAGCTTTTTGGTCTTTTTGAAGGCATCCAACGAGTATCTTCGGTATTTCCAAGTACTTGGGAGTGATTTTCAAGCATCTCCAAAGTACATTTTCGGTATTTCCAAGTGCTTGGGAGTGATTTTCAAGCATCTCCAAAGTACATTTTCGGTATTTCCAAGTACTTGGGAGTGATTTTCAAGCATCTTCAAAGTACATTTTCGGTATTTCCAAGTACTTGGGAGTGCTTTTGGAGCTTGTTGCTATATATATTTCTGTTTTACATGATTAAATATACTCAGCTTGCTATTTTAGGCACTTCGCTTCGAAGAAAACACTTCAAACCTGCAATTTTACTATGAAAAGAGGTCAAAAAATGCCTGTCTTTGAACGCTTATAACTTTTTTGTCTTTCGTCCTACGTTGAATTTGACCCCCATGTCGAGAGTACCCCGTTAAATTTCCTTTCTTTTGGTACCAACGGCGACCTTCTAGCTCTTCTAGTTTTCGAGCTATTCACGTTTAAAGTTAGAGGTTTTTTCAGAAAAAGAGCAATTTCGTTGTTTCGGTCCGAATTCAGCTACGGAGCTAGGCATTTCTCTTAGCATTTCGCCTAGCTTTTTGGTCTTTTTGAAGGCATCCAACGAGTATCTTCGGTGTTTCCAAGTACTTGGTAGTGATTTTCAAGCATCTCCAAAGTACATTTTCGGTGTTTCCAAGTACTTGGTAGTGATTTTCAAGCATCTCCAAAGTACATTTTCGGTGTTTCCAAGTACTTGGTAGTGATTTTCAAGCATCTCCAAAGTACATTTTCGGTATTTCCAAGTACTTGGGAGTGCTTTTGGAGCTTGTTGCTATATATATTTCTGTTTTACATGATTAAATATACTCAGCTTGCTATTTTAGGCACTTCGCTTCGAAGAAAACACTTCAAACCTGCAATTTTACTATGAAAAGAGGTCAAAAAATGCCTGTCTTTGAACGCTTATAACTTTTTTGTCTTTCGTCCTACGTTGAATTTGACCCCCATGTCGAGAGTACCCCGTTAAATTTCCTTTCTTTTGGTACCAACGGCGACCTTCTAGCTCTTCTAGTTTTCGAGCTATTCACGTTTAAAGTTAGAGGTTTTTTCAGAAAAAGAGCAATTTCGTTGTTTCGGTCCGAATTCAGCTACGGAGCTAGGCATTTCTCTTAGCATTTCGCCTAGCTTTTTGGTCTTTTTGAAGGCATCCAACGAGTATCTTCGGTGTTTCCAAGTACTTGGGAGTGATTTTCAAGCATCTCCAAAGTACATTTTCGGTGTTTCCAAGTACTTGGGAGTGATTTTCAAGCATCTCCAAAGTACATTTTCGGTGTTTCCAAGTACTTGGGAGTGATTTTCAAGCATCTCCAAAGTACATTTTCGGTATTTCCAAGTACTTGGGAGTGCTTTTGGAGCTTGTTGCTATATATATTTCTGTTTTACATGATTAAATATACTCAGCTTGCTATTTTAGGCACTTCGCTTCGAAGAAAACACTTCAAACCTGCAATTTTACTATGAAAAGAGGTCAAAACATGCCTGTCTTTGAACGCTTATAACTTTTTTGTCTTTCGTCCTACGTTGAATTTGACCCCTATGTCGAGAGTACCCCGTTAAATTTCCTTTCTTTTGGTACCAACGGCGACCTTCTAGCTCTTCTAGTTTTCGAGCTATTCACGTTTAAAGTTAGAGGTTTTTTCAGAAAAAGAGCAATTTCGTTGTTTCGGTCCGAATTCAGCTACGGAGCTAGGCATTTCTCTTAGCATTTCGCCTAGCTTTTTGGTCTTTTTGAAGGCATCCAACGAGTATCTTCGGTGTTTCCAAGTACTTGGTAGTGATTTTCAAGCATCTCCAAAGTACATTTTCGGTGTTTCCAAGTACTTGGTAGTGATTTTCAAGCATCTCCAAAGTACATTTTCGGTATTTCCAAGTACTTGGGAGTGATTTTCAAGCATCTCCAAAGTACATTTATGGTATTTCCAAGTGCTTGGGAGTGATTTTCAAGCATCTCCAAAGTACATTTTCGGTATTTCCAAGTACTTGGGAGTGCTTTTGGAGCTTGTTGCTATATATATTTCTGTTTTACATGATAAAATATACTCAGCTTGCTATTTTAGGCACTTCGCTTCGAAGAAAACACTTCAAACCTGCAATTTTACTATGAAAAGAGGTCAAAAAATGCCTGTTTTTGAACGCTTATAACTTTTTTGTCTTTCGTCCTACGTTGAATTTGACCCCCATGTCGAGAGTACCCCGTTAAATTTCCTTTCTTTTGGTACCAACGGCGACCTTCTAGCTCTTCTAGTTTTCGAGCTATTCACGTTTAAAGTTAGAGGTTTTTTCAGAAAAAGAGCAATTTCGTTGTTTCGGTCCGAATTCAGCTACGGAGCTAGGCATTTCTCTTAGCATTTCGCCTAGCTTTTTGGTCTTTTTGAAGGCATCCAACGAGTATCTTCGGTGTTTCCAAGTACTTGGTAGTGATTTTCAAGCATCTCCAAAGTACATTTTCGGTGTTTCCAAGTACTTGGTAGTGATTTTCAAGCATCTCCAAAGTACATTTTCGGTGTTTCCAAGTACTTGGTAGTGATTTTCAAGCATCTCCAAAGTACATTTTCGGTATTTCCAAGTACTTGGGAGTGCTTTTGGAGCTTGTTGCTATATATATTTCTGTTTTACATGATTAAATATACTCAGCTTGCTATTTTAGGCACTTCGCTTCGAAGAAAACACTTCAAACCTGCAATTTTACTATGAAAAGAGGTCAAAAAATGCCTGTCTTTGAACGCTTATAACTTTTTTGTCTTTCGTCCTACGTTGAATTTGACCCCCATGTCGAGAGTACCCCGTTAAATTTCCTTTCTTTTGGTACCAACGGCGACCTTCTAGCTCTTCTAGTTTTCGAGCTATTCACGTTTAAAGTTAGAGGTTTTTTCAGAAAAAGAGCAATTTCGTTGTTTCGGTCCGAATTCAGCTACGGAGCTAGGCATTTCTCTTAGCATTTCACTTGGGAGTGATTTTCAAGCATCTCCAAAGTACATTTTCGGTGTTTCCAAGTACTTGGTAGTGATTTTCAAGCATCTCCAAAGTACATTTTCGGTATTTCCAAGTACTTGGGAGTGCTTTTGGAGCTTGTTGCTATATATATTTCTGTTTTACATGATTAAATATACTCAGCTTGCTATTTTAGGCACTTCGCTTCGAAGAAAACACTTCAAACCTGCAATTTTACTATGAAAAGAGGTCAAAAAATGCCTGTCTTTGAACGCTTATAACTTTTTTGTCTTTCGTCCTACGTTGAATTTGACCCCCATGTCGAGAGTACCCCGTTAAATTTCCTTTCTTTTGGTACCAACGGCGACCTTCTAGCTCTTCTAGTTTTCGAGCTATTCACGTTTAAAGTTAGAGGTTTTTTCAGAAAAAGAGCAATTTCGTTGTTTCGGTCCGAATTCAGCTACGGAGCTAGGCATTTCTCTTAGCATTTCGCCTAGCTTTTTGGTCTTTTTGAAGGCATCCAACGAGTATCTTCGGTGTTTCCAAGTACTTGGTAGTGATTTTCAAGCATCTCCAAAGTACATTTTCGGTGTTTCCAAGTACTTGGTAGTGATTTTCAAGCATCTCCAAAGTACATTTTCGGTGTTTCCAAGTACTTGGTAGTGATTTTCAAGCATCTCCAAAGTACATTTTCGGTATTTCCAAGTACTTGGGAGTGCTTTTGGAGCTTGTTGCTATATATATTTCTGTTTTACATGATTAAATATACTCAGCTTGCTATTTTAGGCACTTCGCTTCGAAGAAAACACTTCAAACCTGCAATTTTACTATGAAAAGAGGTCAAAAAATGCCTGTCTTTGAACGCTTATAACTTTTTTGTCTTTCGTCCTACGTTGAATTTGACCCCCATGTCGAGAGTACCCCGTTAAATTTCCTTTCTTTTGGTACCAACGGCGACCTTCTAGCTCTTCTAGTTTTCGAGCTATTCACGTTTAAAGTTAGAGGTTTTTTCAGAAAAAGAGCAATTTCGTTGTTTCGGTCCGAATTCAGCTACGGAGCTAGGCATTTCTCTTAGCATTTCGCCTAGCTTTTTGGTCTTTTTGAAGGCATCCAACGAGTATCTTCGGTATTTCCAAGTACTTGGGAGTGATTTTCAAGCATCTCCAAAGTACATTTTCGGTATTTCCAAGTGCTTGGGAGTGATTTTCAAGCATCTCCAAAGTACATTTTCGGTGTTTCCAAGTACTTGGTAGTGATTTTCAAGCATCTCCAAAGTACATTTTCGGTATTTCCAAGTACTTGGGAGTGCTTTTGGAGCTTGTTGCTATATATATTTCTGTTTTACATGATTAAATATACTCAGCTTGCTATTTTAGGCACTTCGCTTCGAAGAAAACACTTCAAACCTGCAATTTTACTATGAAAAGAGGTCAAAAAATGCCTGTCTTTGAACGCTTATAACTTTTTTGTCTTTCGTCCTACGTTGAATTTGACCCCCATGTCGAGAGTACCCCGTTAAATTTCCTTTCTTTTGGTACCAACGGCGACCTTCTAGCTCTTCTAGTTTTCGAGCTATTCACGTTTAAAGTTAGAGGTTTTTTCAGAAAAAGAGCAATTTCGTTGTTTCGGTCCGAATTCAGCTACGGAGCTAGGCATTTCTCTTAGCATTTCGCCTAGCTTTTTGGTCTTTTTGAAGGCATCCAACGAGTATCTTCGGTATTTCCAAGTACTTGGGAGTGATTTTCAAGCATCTCCAAAGTACATTTTCGGTGTTTCCAAGTACTTGGGAGTGATTTTCAAGCATCTCCAAAGTACATTTTCGGTGTTTCCAAGTACTTGGTAGTGATTTTCAAGCATCTCCAAAGTACATTTTCGGTATTTCCAAGTACTTGGGAGTGCTTTTGGAGCTTGTTGCTATATATATTTCTGTTTTACATGATTAAATATACTCAGCTTGCTATTTTAGGCACTTCGCTTCGAAGAAAACACTTCAAACCTGCAATTTTACTATGAAAAGAGGTCAAAACATGCCTGTCTTTGAACGCTTATAACTTTTTTGTCTTTCGTCCTACGTTGAATTTGACCCTATGTCCGAGAGTACCCCGTTAAATTTCCTTTCTTTTGGTACCAACGGCGACCTTCTAGGCTCTTCTAGTTTTCGAGCTATTCACGTTTAAAGTTAGAGGTTTTTTCAGAAAAAGAGCAATTTCGTTGTTTCGGTCCGAATTCAGCTACGGAGCTAGGCATTTCTCTTAGCATTTCGCCTAGCTTTTTGGTCTTTTTGAAGGCATCCAACGAGTATCTTCGGTGTTTCCAAGTACTTGGTAGTGATTTTCAAGCATCTCCAAAGTACATTTTCGGTGTTTCCAGTACTTGGTAGTGATTTTCAAGCATCTCCAAAGTACATTTTCGGTATTTCCAAGTACTTGGAGTGATTTCAAGCATCTCCAAAGTACATTTATATGGTATTTCCAAGTGCTTGGGAGTGATTTTCAAGCATCTCCAAAGTACATTTTCGGTATTTCCAAGTACTTGGGAGTGCTTTTGGAGCTTGTTGCTATATATATTTCTGTTTTACATGATAAAATATACTCAGCTTGCTATTTTAGGCACTTCGCTTCGAAGAAAACACTTCAAACCTGCAATTTTACTATGAAAAGAGGTCAAAAAATGCCTGTTTTTGAACGCTTATAACTTTTTTGTCTTTCGTCCTACGTTGAATTTGACCCCCATGTCGAGAGTACCCCGTTAAATTTCCTTTCTTTTGGTACCAACGGCGACCTTCTAGCTCTTCTAGTTTTCGAGCTATTCACGTTTAAAGTTAGAGGTTTTTTCAGAAAAAGAGCAATTTCGTTGTTTCGGTCCGAATTCAGCTACGGAGCTAGGCATTTCTCTTAGCATTTCGCCTAGCTTTTTGGTCTTTTTGAAGGCATCCAACGAGTATCTTCGGTGTTTCCAAGTACTTGGTAGTGATTTTCAAGCATCTCCAAAGTACATTTTCGGTGTTTCCAAGTACTTGGTAGTGATTTTCAAGCATCTCCAAAGTACATTTTCGGTGTTTCCAAGTACTTGGTAGTGATTTTCAAGCATCTCCAAAGTACATTTTCGGTATTTCCAAGTACTTGGGAGTGCTTTTGGAGCTTGTTGCTATATATATTTCTGTTTTACATGATTAAATATACTCAGCTTGCTATTTTAGGCACTTCGCTTCGAAGAAAACACTTCAAACCTGCAATTTTACTATGAAAAGAGGTCAAAAAATGCCTGTCTTTGAACGCTTATAACTTTTTTGTCTTTCGTCCTACGTTGAATTTGACCCCCATGTCGAGAGTACCCCGTTAAATTTCCTTTCTTTTGGTACCAACGGCGACCTTCTAGCTCTTCTAGTTTTCGAGCTATTCACGTTTAAAGTTAGAGGTTTTTTCAGAAAAAGAGCAATTTCGTTGTTTCGGTCCGAATTCAGCTACGGAGCTAGGCATTTCTCTTAGCATTTCACTTGGGAGTGATTTTCAAGCATCTCCAAAGTACATTTTCGGTGTTTCCAAGTACTTGGTAGTGATTTTCAAGCATCTCCAAAGTACATTTTCGGTATTTCCAAGTACTTGGGAGTGCTTTTGGAGCTTGTTGCTATATATATTTCTGTTTTACATGATTAAATATACTCAGCTTGCTATTTTAGGCACTTCGCTTCGAAGAAAACACTTCAAACCTGCAATTTTACTATGAAAAGAGGTCAAAAAATGCCTGTCTTTGAACGCTTATAACTTTTTTGTCTTTCGTCCTACGTTGAATTTGACCCCCATGTCGAGAGTACCCCGTTAAATTTCCTTTCTTTTGGTACCAACGGCGACCTTCTAGCTCTTCTAGTTTTCGAGCTATTCACGTTTAAAGTTAGAGGTTTTTTCAGAAAAAGAGCAATTTCGTTGTTTCGGTCCGAATTCAGCTACGGAGCTAGGCATTTCTCTTAGCATTTCGCCTAGCTTTTTGGTCTTTTTGAAGGCATCCAACGAGTATCTTCGGTGTTTCCAAGTACTTGGTAGTGATTTTCAAGCATCTCCAAAGTACATTTTCGGTGTTTCCAAGTACTTGGTAGTGATTTTCAAGCATCTCCAAAGTACATTTTCGGTGTTTCCAAGTACTTGGTAGTGATTTTCAAGCATCTCCAAAGTACATTTTCGGTATTTCCAAGTACTTGGGAGTGCTTTTGGAGCTTGTTGCTATATATATTTCTGTTTTACATGATTAAATATACTCAGCTTGCTATTTTAGGCACTTCGCTTCGAAGAAAACACTTCAAACCTGCAATTTTACTATGAAAAGAGGTCAAAAAATGCCTGTCTTTGAACGCTTATAACTTTTTTGTCTTTCGTCCTACGTTGAATTTGACCCCCATGTCGAGAGTACCCCGTTAAATTTCCTTTCTTTTGGTACCAACGGCGACCTTCTAGCTCTTCTAGTTTTCGAGCTATTCACGTTTAAAGTTAGAGGTTTTTTCAGAAAAAGAGCAATTTCGTTGTTTCGGTCCGAATTCAGCTACGGAGCTAGGCATTTCTCTTAGCATTTCGCCTAGCTATTTTGGTCTTTTTGAAGGCATCCAACGAGCATCTTCGGTGTTTCCAAGTACTTGGGAGTGATTTTCAAGCATCTCCAAAGTACATTTTCGGTGTTTCCAAGTACGTGGGAGTGATTTTCAAGCATCTCCAAAGTACATTTTCGGTGTTTCCAAGTACTTGGTAGTGATTTTCAAGCATCTCCAAAGTACATTTTCGGTATTTCCAAGTACTTGGGAGTGCTTTTGGAGCTTGTTGCTATATATATTTCTGTTTTACATGATTAAATATACTCAGCTTGCTATTTTAGGCACTTCGCTTCGAAGAAAACACTTCAAACCTGCAATTTTACTATGAAAAGAGGTCAAAAAATGCCTGTCTTTGAACGCTTATAACTTTTTTGTCTTTCGTCCTACGTTGAATTTGACCCCCATGTCGAGAGTACCCCGTTAAATTTCCTTTCTTTTGGTACCAACGGCGACCTTCTAGCTCTTCTAGTTTTCGAGCTATTCACGTTTAAAGTTAGAGGTTTTTTCAGAAAAAGAGCAATTTCGTTGTTTCGGTCCGAATTCAGCTACGGAGCTAGGCATTTCTCTTAGCATTTCGCCTAGCTTTTTGGTCTTTTTGAAGGCATCCAACGAGTATCTTCGGTATTTCCAAGTACTTGGGAGTGATTTTCAAGCATCTCCAAAGTACATTTTCGGTATTTCCAAGTGCTTGGAAGTGATTTTCAAGCATCTCCAAAGTACATTTTCGGTATTTCCAAGTACTTGGGAGTGATTTTCAAGCATCTTCAAAGTACATTTTCGGTATTTCCAAGTACTTGGGAGTGCTTTTGGAGCTTGTTGCTATATATATTTCTGTTTTACATGATTAAATATACTCAGCTTGCTATTTTAGGCACTTCGCTTCGAAGAAAACACTTCAAACCTGCAATTTTACTATGAAAAGAGGTCAAAAAATGCCTGTCTTTGAACGCTTATAACTTTTTTGTCTTTCGTCCTACGTTGAATTTGACCCCCATGTCGAGAGTACCCCGTTAAATTTCCTTTCTTTTGGTACCAACGGCGACCTTCTAGCTCTTCTAGTTTTCGAGCTATTCACGTTTAAAGTTAGAGGTTTTTTCAGAAAAAGAGCAATTTCGTTGTTTCGGTCCGAATTCAGCTACGGAGCTAGGCATTTCTCTTAGCATTTCGCCTAGCTTTTTGGTCTTTTTGAAGGCATCCAACGAGTATCTTCGGTGTTTCCAAGTACTTGGTAGTGATTTTCAAGCATCTCCAAAGTACATTTTCGGTGTTTCCAAGTACTTGGTAGTGATTTTCAAGCATCTCCAAAGTACATTTTCGGTGTTTCCAAGTACTTGGTAGTGATTTTCAAGCATCTCCAAAGTACATTTTCGGTATTTCCAAGTACTTGGGAGTGCTTTTGGAGCTTGTTGCTATATATATTTCTGTTTTACATGATTAAATATACTCAGCTTGCTATTTTAGGCACTTCGCTTCGAAGAAAACACTTCAAACCTGCAATTTTACTATGAAAAGAGGTCAAAAAATGCCTGTCTTTGAACGCTTATAACTTTTTTGTCTTTCGTCCTACGTTGAATTTGACCCCCATGTCGAGAGTACCCCGTTAAATTTCCTTTCTTTTGGTACCAACGGCGACCTTCTAGCTCTTCTAGTTTTCGAGCTATTCACGTTTAAAGTTAGAGGTTTTTTCAGAAAAAGAGCAATTTCGTTGTTTCGGTCCGAATTCAGCTACGGAGCTAGGCATTTCTCTTAGCATTTCGCCTAGCTTTTTGGTCTTTTTGAAGGCATCCAACGAGTATCTTCGGTGTTTCCAAGTACTTGGGAGTGATTTTCAAGCATCTCCAAAGTACATTTTCGGTATTTCCAAGTACTTGGGAGTGCTTTTGGAGCTTGTTGCTATATATATTTCTGTTTTACATGATTAAATATACTCAGCTTGCTATTTTAGGCACTTCGCTTCGAAGAAAACACTTCAAACCTGCAATTTTACTATGAAAAGAGGTCAAAAAATGCCTGTCTTTGAACGCTTATAACTTTTTTGTCTTTCGTCCTACGTTGAATTTGACCCCCATGTCGAGAGTACCCCGTTAAATTTCCTTTCTTTTGGTACCAACGGCGACCTTCTAGCTCTTCTAGTTTTCGAGCTATTCACGTTTAAAGTTAGAGGTTTTTTCAGAAAAAGAGCAATTTCGTTGTTTCGGTCCGAATTCAGCTACGGAGCTAGGCATTTCTCTTAGCACTTCGCCTAGCTTTTTTGGTCTTTTTGAAGGCATCCAACGAGCATCTTCGGTGTTTCCAAGTACTTGGGAGTGATTTTCAAGCATCTCCAAAGTACATTTTCGGTGTTTCCAAGTACCTGGGAGTGAATTTCAAGCATCTCCAAAGTACATTTTCGGTGTTTCCAAGTACTTGGGAGTGATTTTCAAGCATCTCCAAAGTACATTTTCGGTATTTCCAAGTACTTGGGAGTGCTTTTGGAGCTTGTTGCTATATATATTTCTGTTTTACATGATTAAATATACTCAGCTTGCTATTTTAGGCACTTCGCTTCGAAGAAAACACTTCAAACCTGCAATTTTACTATGAAAAGAGGTCAAAAAATGCCTGTCTTTGAACGCTTATAACTTTTTTGTCTTTCGTCCTACGTTGAATTTGACCCCCATGTCGAGAGTACCCCGTTAAATTTCCTTTCTTTTGGTACCAACGGCGACCTTCTAGCTCTTCTAGTTTTCGAGCTATTCACGTTTAAAGTTAGAGGTTTTTTCAGAAAAAGAGCAATTTCGTTGTTTCGGTCCGAATTCAGCTACGGAGCTAGGCATTTCTCTTAGCATTTCGCCTAGCTTTTTGGTCTTTTTGAAGGCATCCAACGAGTATCTTCGGTGTTTCCAAGTACTTGGTAGTGATTTTCAAGCATCTCCAAAGTACATTTTCGGTGTTTCCAAGTACTTGGTAGTGATTTTCAAGCATCTCCAAAGTACATTTTCGGTGTTTCCAAGTACTTGGTAGTGATTTTCAAGCATCTCCAAAGTACATTTTCGGTATTTCCAAGTACTTGGGAGTGCTTTTGGAGCTTGTTGCTATATATATTTCTGTTTTACATGATTAAATATACTCAGCTTGCTATTTTAGGCACTTCGCTTCGAAGAAAACACTTCAAACCTGCAATTTTACTATGAAAAGAGGTCAAAAAATGCCTGTCTTTGAACGCTTATAACTTTTTTGTCTTTCGTCCTACGTTGAATTTGACCCCCATGTCGAGAGTACCCCGTTAAATTTCCTTTCTTTTGGTACCAACGGCGACCTTCTAGCTCTTCTAGTTTTCGAGCTATTCACGTTTAAAGTTAGAGGTTTTTTCAGAAAAAGAGCAATTTCGTTGTTTCGGTCCGAATTCAGCTACGGAGCTAGGCATTTCTCTTAGCATTTCGCCTAGCTTTTTGGTCTTTTTGAAGGCATCCAACGAGTATCTTCGGTGTTTCCAAGTACTTGGGAGTGATTTTCAAGCATCTCCAAAGTACATTTTCGGTATTTCCAAGTACTTGGGAGTGCTTTTGGAGCTTGTTGCTATATATATTTCTGTTTTACATGATTAAATATACTCAGCTTGCTATTTT
>NW_026690070.1:0-86804 GCF_943734765.1 Anopheles ziemanni
TTCCTACCACATCCAAACACCATCGAAGGTGGTTAAAAACACTTTTTACGCGATTCCTACTACATCCAAACACCATCGAAGGTGGTTCAAAACACTTTTTACGTGATTCCTACCACATCCAAACACCACCAAAGGTGGTTCAAAACACTTTTTACGTGATTCCTACCACATCCAAACACCATCGAAGGTGGTTCAAAACACTTTTTACGTGATTCCTACCACATCCAAACACCATCGAAGGTGGTTCAAAACACTTTTTACGTGATTCCTACCACATCCAAACACCATTGAAGGTGGTTCAAAACACTTTTTTCGTGATTCCTACCACATCCAAACACCATCGAAGGTGGTTCAAA
Source organism: Anopheles ziemanni (assembly GCF_943734765.1). Taxonomy (NCBI): domain Eukaryota; kingdom Metazoa; phylum Arthropoda; class Insecta; order Diptera; family Culicidae; genus Anopheles; species Anopheles ziemanni. The sequence goes on from NW_026690070.1 coordinate 357, forward strand.
ATACTTTTTACGTGATTCCTACCACATCCAAATATCATCGAAGGTGGTTCAAAACACTTTTTACGTGATTTCTACCACATCCAAATACCATCGAAGGTGGTTCAAAACACTTTTTACGTGATTCCTACCACATCCAAACACCACCAAAGGTGGTTCAAAACACTTTTTACGTGATTCCTACCACATCCAAACACCATCGAAGGTGGTTCAAAACACTTTTTACGTGATTCCTACCACATCCAAACACCATTGAAGGTGGTTCAAAACACTTTTTACGTGATTCCTACCACATCCAAATACCATCGAAGGTGGTTCAAAACACTTTTTACGTGATTCCTACCACATCCAAACACCATCGAAGGTGGTTCAAAACACTTTTTACGTGATTCCTACCACATCCAAACACCATCGAAGGTGGTTAAAAACACTTTTTACGTGATTCCTACCACATCCAAACACCATCGAAGGTGGTTCAAAACACTTTTTACGTGATTCCTACCACATCCAAACACCATCGAAGGTGGTTCAAAACACTTTTTACGTGATTCCTACCACATCCAAACACCATCGAAGGTGGTTCAAAACACTTTTTACGTGATTTATACCACATCCAAACACCATCGAAGGTGGTTCAAAACACTTTTTACGTGATTCCTACCACATCCAAATACCATCGAAGGTGGTTCAAAACACTTTTTACGTGATTCCTACCACATCCAAACACCATTGAAGGTGGTTCAAAACACTTTTTACGTGATTCCTACCACATCCAAACACCATCGAAGGTGGTTCAAAATACTTTTTACGTGATTCCTACCACATCCAAACACCATCGAAGGTGGTTCAAAACACTTTTTACGCGAATCCTACCACATCCAAATACCATCGAAGGTGGTTCAAAACACTTTTTACGTGATTCCTACCACATCCAAACACCATTGAAGGTGGTTCAAAACACTTTTTACGTGATTCCTACCACATCCAAATACCATCGAAGGTGGTTCAAAACACTTTTTACGTGATTCCTACCACATCCAAACACCATTGAAGGTGGTTCAAAACACTTTTTACGTGATTCCTACCACATCCAAACACCATCGAAGGTGGTTCAAAATACTTTTTACGTGATTCCTACCACATCCAAACACCATCGAAGGTGGTTCAAAACACTTTTTACGCGAATCCTACCACATCCAAATACCATCGAAGGTGGTTCAAAACACTTTTTACGTGATTTATACCACAACCAAACACCATCGAAGGTGGTTCAAAACACTTTTTACGTGATTCCTACCACATCCAAACACCATCGAAGGTGGTTCAAAACACTTTTTACGTGATTCCTACCACATCCAAACACCATTGAAGGTGGTTCAAAACACTTTTTACGTGATTCCTACCACATCCAAATACCATCGAAGGTGGTTCAAAACACTTTTTACGTGATTCCTACCACATCCAAACACCATTGAAGGTGGTTCAAAACACTTTTTACGTGATTCCTACCACATCCAAACACCATCGAAGGTGGTTCAAAATACTTTTTACGTGATTCCTACCACATCCAAACACCATTGAAGGTGGTTCAAAACACTTTTTACGTGATTCCTACCACATCCAAATACCATCGAAGGTGGTTCAAAACACTTTTTACGTGATTCCTACCACATCCAAACACCATTGAAGGTGGTTCAAAACACTTTTTACGTGATTCCTACCACATCCAAACACCATCGAAGGTGGTTCAAAATACTTTTTACGTGATTCCTACCACATCCAAACACCATCGAAGGTGGTTCAAAACACTTTTTACGCGAATCCTACCACATCCAAATACCATCGAAGGTGGTTCAAAACACTTTTTACGTGATTTATACCACAACCAAACACCATCGAAGGTGGTTCAAAACACTTTTTACGTGATTCCTACCACATCCAAATACCATCGAAGGTGGTTCAAAACACTTTTTACGTGATTCCTACCACATCCAAACACCATCGAAGGTGGTTCAAAACACTTTTTACGTGATTCCTACCACATCCAAACACCATTGAAGGTGGTTCAAAACACTTTTTACGTGATTCCTACCACATCCAAACACCATCGAAGGTGGTTCAAAACACTTTTTACGTGATTCCTACCACATCCAAATACCATCGAAGGTGGTTCAAAACACTTTTTACGTGATTCCTACCACATCCAAACACCATTGAAGGTGGTTCAAAACACTTTTTACGTGATTCCTACCACATCCAAATACCATCGAAGGTGGTTCAAAACACTTTTTACGTGATTCCTACCACATCCAAACACCATTGAAGGTGGTTCAAAACACTTTTTACGTGATTCCTACCACATCCAAACACCATCGAAGGTGGTTCAAAATACTTTTTACGTGATTCCTACCACATCCAAACACCATCGAAGGTGGTTCAAAACACTTTTTACGCGAATCCTACCACATCCAAATACCATCGAAGGTGGTTCAAAACACTTTTTACGTGATTTATACCACAACCAAACACCATCGAAGGTGGTTCAAAACACTTTTTACGTGATTCCTACCACATCCAAATACCATCGAAGGTGGTTCAAAACACTTTTTACGTGATTCCTACCACATCCAAACACCATCGAAGGTGGTTCAAAACACTTTTTACGTGATTCCTACCACATCCAAACACCATTGAAGGTGGTTCAAAACACTTTTTACGTGATTCCTACCACATCCAAATACCATCGAAGGTGGTTCAAAACACTTTTTACGTGATTCCTTTCAAATCCAAACACCATCGAAGGTGGTTCAAAACACTTTTTACGTGATTCCTACCACATCCAAACACCATCGAAGGTGGTTAAAAACACTTTTTACGCGATTCCTACTACATCCAAACACCATCGAAGGTGGTTCAAAACACTTTTTACGTGATTCCTACCACATCCAAACACCACCAAAGGTGGTTCAAAACACTTTTTACGTGATTCCTACCACATCCAAACACCATCGAAGGTGGTTCAAAACACTTTTTACGTGATTCCTACCACATCCAAACACCATTGAAGGTGGTTCAAAACACTTTTTACGTGATTCCTACCACATCCAAATACCATCGAAGGTGGTTCAAAACACTTTTTACGTGATTCCTACCACATCCAAACACCATTGAAGGTGGTTCAAAACACTTTTTACGTGATTCCTACCACATCCAAATACCATCGAAGGTGGTTCAAAACACTTTTTACGTGATTCCTACCACATCCAAACACCATCGAAGGTGGTTCAAAACACTTTTTACGTGATTCCTACCACATCCAAATACCATCGAAGGTGGTTCAAAACACTTTTTACGTGATTCCTACCACATCCAAACACCATTGAAGGTGGTTCAAAACACTTTTTACGTGATTCCTACCACATCCAAACACCATCGAAGGTGGTTCAAAATACTTTTTACGTGATTCCTACCACATCCAAATATCATCGAAGGTGGTTCAAAACACTTTTTACGTGATTTCTACCACATCCAAATACCATCGAAGGTGGTTCAAAACACTTTTTACGTGATTCCTACCACATCCAAACACCACCAAAGGTGGTTCAAAACACTTTTTACGTGATTCCTACCACATCCAAACACCATCGAAGGTGGTTCAAAACACTTTTTACGTGATTCCTACCACATCCAAATACCATCGAAGGTGGTTCAAAACACTTTTTACGTGATTCCTACCACATCCAAATACCATCGAAGGTGGTTCAAAACACTTTTTACGTGATTCCTACCACATCCAAACACCATCGAAGGTGGTTCAAAACACTTTTTACGTGATTCCTACCACATCCAAACACCATCGAAGGTGGTTAAAAACACTTTTTACGTGATTCCTACCACATCCAAACACCATCGAAGGTGGTTCAAAACACTTTTTACGTGATTCCTACCACATCCAAACACCATTGAAGGTGGTTCAAAACACTTTTTACGTGATTCCTACCACATCCAAATACCATCGAAGGTGGTTCAAAACACTTTTTACGTGATTCCTTTCAAATCCAAACACCATCGAAGGTGGTTCAAAACACTTTTTACGTGATTCCTACCACATCCAAACACCATCGAAGGTGGTTAAAAACACTTTTTACGTGATTCCTACTACATCCAAACACCATCGAAGGTGGTTCAAAACACTTTTTACGTGATTCCTACCACATCCAAACACCACCAAAGGTGGTTCAAAACACTTTTTACGTGATTCCTACCACATCCAAACACCATCGAAGGTGGTTCAAAACACTTTTTACGTGATTCCTACCACATCCAAATACCATCGAAGGTGGTTCAAAACACTTTTTACGTGATTCCTACCACATCCAAACACCATCGAAGGTGGTTAAAAACACTTTTTACGCGATTCCTACTACATCCAAACACCATCGAAGGTGGTTCAAAACACTTTTTACGTGATTCCTACCACATCCAAACACCACCAAAGGTGGTTCAAAACACTTTTTACGTAATTCCTACCACATCCAAACACCATCGAAGGTGGTTCAAAACACTTTTTACGTGATTCCTACCACATAGAAATACCATCGAAGGTGGTTCAAAACACTTTTTACGTGATTCCTACCACATCCAAACACCATTGAAGGTGGTTCAAAACACTTTTTACGTGATTCCTACCACATCCAAACACCATCGAAGGTGGTTCAAAATACTTTTTACGTGATTCCTACCACATCCAAATATCATCGAAGGTGGTTCAAAACACTTTTTACGTGATTTCTACCACATCCAAATACCATCGAAGGTGGTTCAAAACACTTTTTACGTGATTCCTACCACATCCAAACACCACCAAAGGTGGTTCAAAACACTTTTTACGTGATTCCTACCACATCCAAACACCATCGAAGGTGGTTCAAAACACTTTTTACGTGATTCCTACCACATCCAAACACCATTGAAGGTGGTTCAAAACACTTTTTACGTGATTCCTACCACATCCAAATACCATCGAAGGTGGTTCAAAACACTTTTTACGTGATTCCTACCACATCCAAACACCATCGAAGGTGGTTCAAAACACTTTTTACGTGATTCCTACCACATCCAAACACCATCGAAGGTGGTTAAAAACACTTTTTACGTGATTCCTACCACATCCAAACACCATCGAAGGTGGTTCAAAACACTTTTTACGTGATTCCTACCACATCCAAACACCATCGAAGGTGGTTCAAAACACTTTTTACGCGATTCCTACCACATAAAAATACCATCGAAGGTGGTTCAAAACACTTTTTACGTGATTTATACCACATCCAAACACCATCGAAGGTGGTTCAAAACACTTTTTACGTGATTCCTACCACATCCAAACACCGTCGAAGGTGGTTCAAAACACTTTTTACGCGAATCCTACCACATCCAAACACCATCGAAGGTGGTTAAAAACACTTTTTACGTGATTCCTACCACATCCAAATACCATCGAAGGTGGAGTCAAGACAACGCCAGCGTATACATTGTGGACAACGCCATCGCATACATTGTGGACATCGCCAGAGCATACATTGTGAGTCAACATTCGATCATCGAGACGCGGCCCCCGGACCACAACATTATGCTGAGTTGCAGCTTCCCATAGCAACGCGGACCGCCCGCATTATGCTGAGTTGCAGATTCCCGCAGCGACGCGGACCACCTAGAATCAGAAGACCGTGAACCAACGATCCAGATCGCGAACCGATCATCAGTTGGTATCCAGCATCCGAACACGATAGTTGGGTATTAACCCGCACATATGTTGTAGGAAATAAAGTTTAAGTTTTTTTAAAACTCAAACACCCGCAGCAGTGCGTTAACTGGCGCCCGAATAGGGACCGCGCTATGTGAAATTAAGTACAAGTGAAAGTGAAAGTAACCACGCTAGAGTGATAGTTACCACCGAATCCCAAACTTAAAAAGACTTTCCTGATCGCCGAGTGCAGCCGTGTAAAAAGGATCCCGAGTCACCTGTGCAGTTAGCAGCTCACACAGGACAAAAAGGAGCCATCCATTACACCGAGAAGGAAGTCATTCACAGCCGGTTTTCCAGAAACTAAACTACGCCCGCTAGAGGAGCAGTAAAACACAACGCCCGTCAGAGGAGCATCATAAATCATAAAACCATCGCCCGATACAGGATGCGTATGGTACTGTAAGTAACAAAAAAAAACAGTAAGTAAAAATTGTGAAACAAACACAAAATTGTGAAACAAAAATCAAGTGATTACAAAAACGCGATTAACAAATATTAAGTAAAATTACCTAGTGAAGTGAAAAACGTGTTAAAACAAACAAAAAATCCTGGAGGATCTTATAAATTCATTACAATCTTTTTCCTTCAAAATGTCGAGACCAGACCTTGACCAAATTATTAACCGCATTGCCGCACTCGAAGCGTGCAATGTCGCCCCCGCTCAGATCGATTATTCCGATCCACCGCTTTACTTTACAAAGCCAGATGGAACAAGTGTAAATCCCGAAAGTTTTGAAAAAATCCCTGATTTGGTAAAGGATCTACCAAATTTCACTGGGGATCCCAGCGAACTGAATAGCTGGTTGAATGACTTAGATAGCTTGGTAAAACTGTACCAAACTAAAAGTACAGACACACTTGAACGCCAAAACAAATACCATATGATCTGCAAATTCATTCGCAGAAAAATCCGCGGTGAAGCGAACGATTCACTCGTTGCTTCAAATGTAGGCATAAATTGGAACCTGATCAAAAAAACATTGGTCACGTATTACGGTGAAAAGAGAGATTTGGAAACATTAGACTTCCAACTTATGAGCGTGCAGCAAAAGAGCCGCTCATTGGAAGTATACTACGACGAAGTAAATAGATTGCTCTCGCTTATAGCAAATCAAATAAACACTGACGAAAGATTCACACACCCCGAAGCCTCAAGAGCTTTAATCGAAATGTACAACAAAAAAGCAATCGATGCTTTCATGAGAGGACTAGATGGAGACGTTTATAAATTCATTAGAAATTATGAACCGACATCCCTTGCAGGAGCGTACAGCTACTGCATTTCATTTCAAAATATTGAGTGTAGAAAAATGCTAACCAAACCAAGGCCATATATCCCACCAACGGCACCAAGGAATATGATTCCCTTACCGCCACCAACGCCCATAAGATATACAAATCCACCTCCGCCACCAAGGCCTTACCATCCCAAACCGTTCACGGGAAATAGAAATTTTAATAATTTCGCCCAAAGGAACAACCAACACTACCAACAAAAACCATTTAACAATTTTCAACGTCAACCGCCACCAGAGCCTATGAAAGTTGACCATTCCATCAGAACACAACAAGTGAACTATGGAAACCGCCCTAACTCAAACAATGTTCGACCCCCAAAACGTCCCAGGGTCAATAATATCCAAACACAGCCAGGACACTCAAATACGGTGAACCACATAACGGATGCCAATCCGCCACAACAATTCGAAAACGGTAACCCCGCGAACAACACAATAGATAACAACACATTACAATCGTTCGAGAGATACCTCCGAACCATTGAAAAACAAGAAGGATGCAACTTCAGTGACACTGTCGAAGTCGCAGAACTTAATTTTTTAGACTAAACTCGGCGTTGCCTTACTTTCTTTTTTATGGTAACGCCTCGGAGCCATTAAAAATGCTCATTGATACCGGTTCTAATAAGAACTATATCCACCCGAAACATGCTAAAATTTCCCATAAAATTGATAAACCATTTTATGTATCTTCTGTAGCAGGAGACATAAAAATCGAAGCTTATTCACAAGCCCGTTTATTCAAACCATTTTCAGATAAAATGTTAAAATTTTATCATCTTGAAAACTTGAAATCATTCGATGCCATAATAGGGCACGATTCACTGAAAGAAATCAAAGCAGTTATTGACACAGCCAATGATGAATTAATCATTGACGGTACAAATGTAATACCCCTACAACAATATGAACTACAGGAAGTAAATAAAATAAACATCCGCGATAGTCATCTTAACCAAAACGAAAAAATACAGCTACATAACCTATTACAGGAATATCAGGATCTTTTCCAACCACCTGATTCTAAATTACCTTTTACCTCACAAGTAAAAGCTACCATAAGGACAAAAAGTGAATCGCCAATCTACAGTAAAACTTATCCTTATCCTCAAGCACTTAAAGGTGAAGTTAACAGGCAAATTGAAAAACTACTAAATGATGGAATTATTAGACCTTCAAAATCCCCATACAATGCACCAGTGTGGATTGTTCCAAAAAAACTGGACGCTGCCAATGAAAAAAAATATAGACTTGTCATAGACTACAGAAAATTAAATACTCAAACAATAAGTGATAAATACCCTATTCCGGATCCATCTACTGTTCTAGCCAATTTAGGCTCAAATAAATTTTTCACTACCCTTGATTTAGCATCAGGATTTCATCAAGTACCCATGTCGGAGAACGACATCGAAAAAACTGCATTTTCGATAAACAATGGAAAATATGAATTCGTACGCATGCCCTTTGGATTAAAAAATGCACCTTCCATATTCCAACGCGTCATGGACGACACTTTGAGAGAACATATAGGAATAATATGTCACGTTTACATCGATGACATTATCATTTTTAGTGAAACAGTTGAAGAACATCTGCAAAATTTGAAAATTGTCTTAGACACATTGCGAGCCGCAAATTTCAAAATACAGCCAGACAAATCCGAATTCTTAAAAACAGAAGTAGAATTCCTCGGATTCATTGTCTCAAGTGAAGGACTTAAGCCAAACATAAAAAAAGTTGAAGCCATAAAAAAATTCCCAGAACCACAGAACCTTAAAGAACTGAGAAGATTCTTAGGACTATCAGGTTATTACCGCAGGTTTATTAAAAACTATGCACACTTAGCAAAACCCATCACAAAACTCCTAAGAGGGGAGGATGGCCATCGCCAAATTTCAAAAAACGAATCAAAAAATGTTCCAATTAAATTTGATCAAAATGCAAAGAACGCATTCCAAACCTTGAAAGACATAATATCTTCTAATGATGTTTTAGTTTTTCCAGATTTCCAGAAGCCATTTGAACTGACAACAGATGCATCAGATAAAGCACTAGGAGCTGTGCTTTCACAAAAATGCCACGACGGAGATAGACCAATAACCTTCATTTCCCGAACTCTTTCCCAAACTGAGGAAAATTATGCAACAAACGAAAAGGAGATGCTTGCCATCGTGTGGGCACTACATACACTGAGAAATTTCATATACGGAGCAAAAATTAATATCCATACTGATCATCAACCACTAACATTTGCTTTATCACCGCAGAACAACAACGCAAAGCTGAAAAGATGGAAAGCATTCATAGAGGAACATGATTACCAGTTATGCTACAAACCAGGAAGATCGAACGTCGTAGCCGACGCCCTTTCCAGAATACAAATTAACTCACTAACACCAACCCAGCACTCAGCTGATGAAGACGATAATTCATATATCCCTTCAACAGAAGCACCTATTAATGTTTTCCGCAACCAACTAATATTTAAAATCGGAACTAATTCCTCTTCCGAACTAATAAGCCCTTTCCCGAAATTTAAAAGGCATATTTTCATCGAACCAAATTTTACTACTGATTTTATCAAAGATAAATTCAAAAAAGTTATTAATCCAAACGTAATTAATGGAATTCATACAGATGAACAAACAATGGGAATTATCCAAGAAGTTTATAAAAACCTTTACAATCCAAAAACAGTTAAAGCTAGATTTTCTCAAATACAAGTTGAAGATCTTTGCGACGTAGAAAAACAAATCGAAGAGATTAAAACTATCCATAATTTTGCACACAGAAACGCTAAGGAAAATTCATTGCAATTCATAAAAAAATTCTACTTCCCCGGAATGAGAAAAAGTATTCAAAATATTGTTAAAAATTGTGAGATATGCAAAACCGAAAAATACGATAGAAAACCACAAGTATTTATACCAGTAAAAACACCAATACCGACATATCCAGGAGAGTTAATTCATATTGATATATTTGCATACAACGCAAACTTTTTATTTATCACGTCAATCGATAAATTTTCAAAGTACGTTAAAATTCGACCGATAAAATCGAAATCAATCGCTGACATAAAGGAAGTATTACTACAACTTTTATATGACTGGGACTTGCCAGCCCAAATTGTTATAGACAACGAATGTACTTTTGTATCGAATGTAATCGAACAATCAATACTAAATCTAGGAGTCAAAATCTTCAAAACTCCAGTTAATCGTTCAGAAACGAATGGTCAAGTAGAGAGATGCCATTCGACTATCAGAGAAATAGCAAGATGTACGAAAAAACTCAATCCAGAAATGAGTATCATAACATTAGTGCAACAAGCCGTTTATAAATATAATCATACTATTCACTCATTTATAAAGGATACACCAAGAAATGTGTACGTAGGAGAACGATCAGATGATCCACAAGAAAGAGCAAGAATAAGAGAAGCTACAAATGAAAGAATACTCGAAATATTCAAAAAGAATGATGAAAAAATCAAAGATGAAAAATATAAAGACTATGAAGAAAATGAATACGTATATGAAAGGAAGAAAACAAATAATAAACGCGAAAGTCGTTTTAATATAATAAAAGTAAAGGAGAATCATCCAACTTATATAATTGATTCGAATAATCGAAAAATTCATAAAATGAATCTAAGGAAATAAGGAAGAAATATTAATACACTCTTTGAAATTCTTTTAACTATCGTTACAGAGTGATTACAACCCTGTTGATCAAGCTTATTGTAGCAGATATAAGCATATATGATCTAAGTAATAATCCCTTAGCTATAATACCAATAAGTAAAGCTAAAATTCAAATCGGATATGTAAGGACGATACATCCAATCGATTTATCAAACATAGAAGAAGCAGTAGAAAAAACGTTAGAAGAAATTCCAAATGGAATCTATACGGCATCAATTGAAAGTTTGATTAATATAAAAGCTAGAACGCTACAGGAAACCTTTAGAAAGATTAGACCGTTTACAAACAGAGAAAAACGATGGGACACGATCGGAAAGGTTTGGAAATGGATCGCAGGAAATCCAGACGCCGACGACCTACATATTATTAACTCAACGATAAACTCCCTAATTGCTGAAAACAACAAACAAGTAGTTATCAACCAAGGTTTAAATGAACGACTCCAACAAATAACAGAAGTCGCCAACACGGTTATCAACATTGAAAATCAACGATACGAAACGCACCAGACAGAGATTCGTCAACTGATCCTGTTATCAAACATGAACATGCTACAAGAAAAATTAGAAGTAATTGAAGATGCCATCATACTCGCGAAACACGGGATTCCAAGCAGCAAGCTACTATCCCTAGATGATCTAAACTCTATAGCCCAATTCCTAGAGAGTAACAACATTACTTACCGTACTCCAGAGGAATTGCTAGGGCAATCAACTGCGCAAGTTGCTGTAAACCAAACGCATATTATCTACATACTAAAGTTCCCCAAAGTAACCACACAAATGTACGAATACGAATACATTGACTCCATAATCCAGCACGAGAGACGGATTATCGTAAAACAAAATTTCATAATACGAAATCGAACGCATGTATTCGAAATTACGGAAAGATGCCAAGAGCAGGAAGATTTCTACATATGCCAACAAGTAAATCTGCAACAACCCACCAAATGCATAGAAAAACTCGTGAAACGAGAAGACGCTGAATGTCAATACGAAAAAATTTACTCGAAAGGATTGGTGAAACGCATTAATGACGCCAATATTCTCATTAATGATGCAATCGCAGAAATATCGTCAAATTGCAGTAATGCAAACCAAGTATTGAACGGGTCATACTTGATACAATTTGAAAATTGCAACATAATCATCAACGGAGAAATTTATTCAAACAACGAAGCCATCATTCCCGGTAAACCATACTACTCGACAGCGGGAATAAAAGTCAACATAAGCGAAATTGAAGACAGACCACCGATAGAATATCTAAACAATCTTACGTTGCAACATCGAGAAACGCTACAAAGTATAAATCTACAAAACAACTCCATCAAATGGAAAATTCATGCATTCGGAGGAACTTTCATGTTACTATTCATATGCGCAACCGTAATCTGCTTATTTTTCAATAGAAGGAGAATGGTAAAAGTAAACATAAACCAAGAACCGCAACGCGGAGAAACATTCGTAAGCAGACCAACATCATTCCACGCAGCAACAAGACTTTGAGGACAAAGTCATTTAAGAAGGGAGGAGTCAAGACAACGCCAGCGCATACATTGTGGACAACGCCATCGCATACATTGTGGACATCGCCAGAGCATACATTGTGAGTCAACATTCGATCATCGCGACGCGGCCCCCGGACCACAACATTATGCTGAGTTGCAGCTTCCCATAGCAACGCGGACCGCCCGCATTATGCTGAGTTGCAGATTCCCGCAGCGACGCGGACCACCTAGAATCAGAAGACCGTGAACCAACGATCCAGATCGCGAACCGATCATCAGTTGGTATCCAGCATCCGAACACGATAGTTGGGTATTAACCCGCACATATGTTGTAGGAAATAAAGTTTAAGTTTTTTTAAAAACTCAAACACCCGCAGCAGTGCGTTAACTACACCTTCTAAGGTGCTTCGAAGCAGTTTCTACGTACTTCCAAACACATTCAAACACTTTTTAAGGTGCTTCGAAGCAGTTTATACGTACTTCCAAACACATTCAAACACTTTTTAAGGTGCTTCGAAGCACTTTCTACGTACTACCAAACACATTCAAACACCTTCTAAGGTGCTTCGAAGCAGTTTCTACGTACTTCCAAACACATTCAAACACCTTCTAAGGTGCTTCGAAGCACTTTCTACGTACTTCCAAACACATTCAAACACCTTCTAAGGTGCTTCGAAGCACTTTCTACGTACTTCCAAACACATTCAAACACCTTCTAAGGTGCTTCGAAGCACTTTCTACGTGTTTCCAAACACATTCAAACACCTTCTAAGGTGCTTCGAAGCACTTTCTACGTACTTCCAAACACATTCAAACACCTTCTAAGGTGCTTCGAAGCAGTTTCTACGTACTTCCAAACACATTCAAACACTTTTTAAGGTGTTTCGAAGCACTTTCTACGTGTTTCCAAACACATTCAAACACCTTCTAAGGTGCTTCGAAGCACTTTCTACGTACTTCCAAACACATTCAAACACTTTTTAAGGTGCTTCGAAGCACTTTCTACGTACTTCCAAACACATTCAAACACCTTCTAAGGTGCTTCGAAGCAGTTTCTACGTACTTCCAAACACATTCAAACACTTTTTAAGGTGTTTCGAAGCACTTTCTACGTGTTTCCAAACACATTCAAACACCTTCTAAGGTGCTTCGAAGCACTTTCTACGTACTTCCAAACACATTCAAACACCTTCTAAGGTGCTTCGAAGCAGTTTCTACGTACTTCCAAACACATTCAAACACCTTCTAAGGTGCTTCGAAGCAGTTTCTACGTACTTCCAAACACATTCAAACACCTTCTAAGGTGCTTCGAAGCAGTTTCTACGTACTTCCAAACACATTCAAACACCTTCTAAGGTGCTTCGAAGCAGTTTCTACGTACTTCCAAACACATTCAAACACCTTCTAAGGTGCTTCGAAGCAGTTTCTACGTACTTCCAAACACATTCAAACACCTTCTAAGGTGCTTCGAAGCACTTTCTACGTACTTCCAAACACATTCAAACACTTTCTAAGGTGCTTCGAAGCAGTTTCTACGTACTTCCAAACACATTCAAACACCTTCTAAGGTGCTTCGAAGCAGTTTCTACGTACTTCCAAACACATTCAAACACTTTTTAAGGTGCTTCGAAGCACTTTCTACGTACTACCAAACACATTCAAACACCTTCTAAGGTGCTTCGAAGCACTTTCTACGTACTTCCAAACACATTCAAACACTTTCTAAGGTGCTTCGAAGCAGTTTCTACGTACTTCCAAACACATTCAAACACCTTCTAAGGTGCTTCGAAGCACTTTCTACGTACTACCAAACACATTCAAACACCTTCTAAGGTGCTTCGAAGCACTTTCTACGTACTTCCAAACACATTCAAACACTTTCTAAGGTGCTTCGAAGCAGTTTCTACGTACTTCCAAACACATTCAAACACCTTCTAAGGTGCTTCGAAGCAGTTTCTACGTACTTCCAAACACATTCAAACACCTTCTAAGGTGCTTCGAAGCACTTTCTACGTACTTCCAAACACATTCAAACACTTTCTAAGGTGCTTCGAAGCAGTTTCTACGTACTTCCAAACACATTCAAACACCTTCTAAGGTGCTTCGAAGCAGTTTCTACGTACTTCCAAACACATTCAAACACTTTTTAAGGTGCTTTGAAGCACTTTCTACGTACTACCAAACACATTCAAACACCTTCTAAGGTGCTTCGAAGCAGTTTCTACGTACTTCCAAACACATTCAAACACTTTTTAAGGTGCTTCGAAGCAGTTTCTACGTACTTCCAAACACATTCAAACACTTTTTAAGGTGCTTCGAAGCACTTTCTACGTACTACCAAACACATTCAAACACCTTCTAAGGTGCTTCGAAGCACTTTCTACGTACTTCCCAACACATTCAAACACCTTCTAAGGTGCTTCGAAGCACTTTCTACGTACTTCCAAACACATTCAAACACTTTCTAAGGTGCTTCGAAGCAGTTTCTACGTACTTCCAAACACATTCAAACACCTTCTAAGGTGCTTTGAAGCACTTTCTACGTACTACCAAACACATTCAAACACCTTCTAAGGTGCTTCGAAGCACTTTCTACGTACTACCAAACACATTCAAACACCTTCTAAGGTGCTTCGAAGCACTTTCTACGTACTTCCAAACACATTCAAACACTTTCTAAGGTGCTTCGAAGCAGTTTCTACGTACTTCCAAACACATTCAAACACCTTCTAAGGTGCTTCGAAGCACTTTCTACGTACTACCAAACACATTCAAACACCTTCTAAGGTGCTTCGAAGCACTTTCTACGTACTTCCAAACACATTCAAACACTTTCTAAGGTGCTTCGAAGCAGTTTCTACGTACTTCCAAACACATTCAAACACCTTCTAAGGTGCTTCGAAGCAGTTTCTACGTACTTCCAAACACATTCAAACACTTTTTAAGGTGCTTCGAAGCACTTTCTACGTACTACCAAACACATTCAAACACCTTCTAAGGTGCTTCGAAGCACTTTCTACGTACTTCCAAACACATTCAAACACTTTCTAAGGTGCTTCGAAGCAGTTTCTACGTACTTCCAAGCACATTCAAACACTTTCTAAGGTGCTTCGAAGCACTTTCTACATACTTCCAAACACATTCAAACACCTTCTAAGGTGCTTCGAAGCACTTTCTACGTACTTCCAAACACATTCAAACACCTTCTAAGGTGCTTCGAAGCACTTTCTAAGTACTTCCAAACACATTCAAACACCTTCTAAGGTGCTTCGAAGCAGTTTCTACGTACTTCCAAACACATTCAAACACCTTCTAAGGTGCTTCGAAGCAGTTTATACGTACTTCCAAACACATTCAAACACTTTTTAAGGTGCTTCGAAGCACTTTCTACGTACTACCAAACACATTCAAACACCTTCTAAGGTGCTTCGAAGCACTTTCTACGTACTTCCCAACACATTCAAACACCTTCTAAGGTGCTTCGAAGCAGTTTCTACGTACTTCCAAACACATTCAAACACCTTCTAAGGTGCTTCGAAGCAGTTTCTACGTACTATCAAACACATTCAAACACTTTCTAAGGTGCTTCGAAGCAGTTTCTACGTACTTCCAAACACACTCAAACACATTCTAAGGTGCTTCGAAGCAGTTTCTACGTACTTCTAAACACATTCAAACACATTCTAAGGTGCTTCGAAGCAGTTTCTACGTACTTCCGAACACATTCAAACACTTTCTAAGGTGCTTCGAAGCAGTTTCTACGTACTTCCAAACACACTCAAACACATTCTAAGGTGCTTCGAAGCAGTTTCTACGTACTTCCAAACACACTCAAACACATTCTAAGGTGCTTCGAAGCAGTTTCTACGTACTTCCAAACACATTCAAACACATTCTAAGGTGCTTCGAAGGAGTTTCGACGTACTTCCAAACACACTCAAACACCTTATAAGGTGCTTCGGAGCAGTTTCTACGTACTTCCAAACACATTCAAACACATTCTAAGGTGCTTCAAAGCAGTTTCTACGTGCTTCCAAACACATTCATACACATTCTAAGGTGCTTCAAAGCAGTTTCTACGTACTTCCAAACACATTCAAACACATTCTAAGGTGCTTCGAAGGAGTTTCGACGTACTTCCAAACACACTCAAACACCTTATAAGGTGCTTCGGAGCAGTTTCTACGTACTTCCAAACACATTCAAACACATTCTAAGGTGCTTCAAAGCAGTTTCTACGTACTTCCAAACAAATTCAAACACATTCTAAGGTGCTTCAAAGCAGTTTCTACGTACTTCCAATCACATTCAAACACATTCTAAGGTGCTTCAAAGCAGTTTCTACGTGCTTCCAAACACATTCAAACACATTCTAAGGTGCTTCAAAGCCGTTTCTACGTACTTCCAATCACATTCAAACACATTCTAAGGTGCTTCAAAGCAGTTTCGACGTACTTCCAAACACATTCAAACACATTCTAAGGTGCTTCAAAGCAGTTTCGACGTACTTCCAAACACATTCAAACACATTCTAAGGTGCTTCAAAGCAGTTTCTACGTGCTTCCAAACACATTCAAACACATTCTAAGGTGCTTCAAAGCAGTTTCTACGTGCTTCCAAACACATTCATACACATTCTAAGGTGCTTCAAAGCAGTTTCTACGTGCTTCCAAACACATTCAAACACATTCTAAGGTGCTTCAAAGCAGTTTCTACGTGCTTCCAAACACATTCAAACACATTCTAAGGTGCTTCAAAGCAGTTTCTACGTGCTTCCAAACACATTCATACACATTCTAAGGTGCTTCAAAGCAGTTTCTACGTGCTTCCAAACACATTCAAACACATTCTAAGGTGCTTCAAAGCAGTTTCTACGTGCTTCCAAACACATTCATACACATTCTAAGGTGCTTCAAAGCAGTTTCTACGTGCTTCCAAACACATTCAAACACATTCTAAGGTGCTTCAAAGCAGTTTCTACGTGCTTCCAAACACATTCAAACACATTCTAAGGTGCTTCAAAGCAGTTTCGACGTACTTCCAAACACATTCAAACACATTCTAAGGTGCGTTAAAGCAGTTTCTACGTACTTCCAAACACATTCAAACACATTCTAAGGTGCTTCAAAGCAGTTTCTACGTGCTTCCAAACACATTCAAACACATTCTAAGGTGCTTCAAAGCAGTTTCGACGTACTTCCAAACACATTCAAACACATTCTAAGGTGCGTTAAAGCAGTTTCTACGTACTTCCAAACACATTCAAACACATTCTAAGGTGCTTCAAAGCAGTTTCTACGTGCTTCCAAACACATTCATACACATTCTAAGGTGCTTCAAAGCAGTTTCTACGTACTTCCAAACACATTCAAACACATTCTAAGGTGCTTCGAAGCAGTTTCTACGTACTTCCAAACAAATTCATACACATTCTAAGGTGCTTCAAAGCAGTTTCTACGTACTTCCAAACACATTCAAACACATTCTAAGGTGCTTCAAAGCAGTTTCTACGTACTTCCAAACACATTCAAACACATTCTAAGGTGCTTCAAAGCAGTTTCTACGTGCTTCCAAACACATTCAAACACATTCTAAGGTGCTTTAAAGCAGTTTCTACGTACTTCCAAACACATTCAAACACATTCTAAGGTGCTTCAAAGCAGTTTCGACGTACTTCCAAAAACATTCAAACACATTCTAAGGTGCGTTAAAGCAGTTTCTACGTACTTCCAAACACATTCATACACATTCTAAGGTGCTTCAAAGCAGTTTCTATCTGCTTCCAAACACATTCAAACACATTCTAAGGTGCTTTAAAGCAGTTTCTACGTGCTTCCAAACACATTCCAACACATTCTAAGGTGCTTCAAAGCAGTTTCTACGTACTTCCAAACACACTCAAACACCTTTTAAGGTGCTTCAAAGCAGTTTCTACGTACTTCCAAACACACTCAAACACATTCTAAGGTGCTTTAAAGCAGTTTCTACGTGCTTCCAAACACATTCCAACACATTCTAAGGTGCTTCAAAGCAGTTTCTACGTACTTCCAAAAACATTCAAACACATTCTAAGGTGCGTTAAAGCAGTTTCGACGTACTTCCAAACACATTCAAACACATTCTAAGGTGCGTTAAAGCAGTTTCTACGTACTTCCAAACACATTCATACACATTCTAAGGTGCTTCAAAGCAGTTTCTACGTGCTTCCAAACACATTCATACACATTCTAAGGTGCTTCAAAGCAGTTTCGACGTACTTCCAAACACATTCATACACATTCTAAGGTACGTTAAAGCAGTTTCTACGTACTTCCAAACACATTCAAACACATTCTAAGGTGCTTCAAAGCAGTTTCTACGTGCTTCCAAACACATTCAAACACATTCTAAGGTGCTTCAAAGCAGTTTCGACGTACTTCCAAACACATTCAAACACATTCTAAGGTGCTTTAAAGCAGTTTCTACGTACTTCCAAACACATTCAAACACATTCTAAGGTGCTTCAAAGCAGTTTCTACGTGCTTCCAAACACATTCAAACACATTCTAAGGTGCTTCAAAGCAGTTTCTACGTGCTTCCAAACACATTCATACACATTCTAAGGTGCTTCAAAGCAGTTTCGACGTACTTCCAAACACATTCAAACACATTCTAAGGTGCTTCAAAGCAGTTTCTACGTGCTTCCAAACACATTCAAACACATTCTAAGGTGCTTCAAAGCAGTTTCGACGTACTTCCAAACACATTCAAACACATTCTAAGGTGCGTTAAAGCAGTTTCTACGTACTTCCAAACACATTCAAACACATTCTAAGGTGCTTCAAAGCAGTTTCTACGTGCTTCCAAACACATTCAAACACATTCTAAGGTGCTTCAAAGCAGTTTCTACGTGCTTCCAAACACATTCATACACATTCTAAGGTGCTTCAAAGCAGTTTCGACGTACTTCCAAACACACTCAAACACCTTATAAGGTGCTTCGGAGCAGTTTCTACGTACTTCCAAACACATTCAAACACATTCTAAGGTGCTTCAAAGCAGTTTCGACGTACTTCCAAACACATTCAAACACATTCTAAGGTGCGTTAAAGCAGTTTCTACGTACTTCCAAACACATTCAAACACATTCTAAGGTGCTTCAAAGCAGTTTCTACGTACTTCCAAACACACTCAAACACCTTATAAGGTGCTTCGGAGCAGTTTCTACGTACTTCCAAACACATTCATACACATTCTAAGGTGCTTCAAAGCAGTTTCTACGTGCTTCCAAACACATTCAAACACATTCTAAGGTGCTTTAAAGCAGTTTCTACGTACTTCCAAACACATTCAAACACATTCTAAGGTGCGTTAAAGCAGTTTCTACGTGCTTCCAAACACATTCATACACATTATAAGGTGCTTCGAAGCAGTTTCTACGTACTTCCAAACACACTCAAACACATTATAAGGTGCTTCGAAGCAGTTTCTACGTTCTTCCAAACACATTCAAACACATTCTAAGGTGCTTCAAAGCAGTTTCTACGTGCTTCCAAACACACTCAAACACCTTTTAAGGTGCTTCGGAGCAGTTTCTACGTACTTCCAAACACATTCAAACACATTCTAAGGTGCTTCAAAGCAGTTTCTACGTACTTCCAAACAAATTCAAACACATTCTAAGGTGCTTCAAAGCAGTTTCTACGTACTTCCAATCACATTCAAACACATTCTAAGGTGCTTCAAAGCAGTTTCTACGTGCTTCCAAACACATTCATACACATTCTAAGGTGCTTCAAAGCAGTTTCTACGTGCTTCCAAACACATTCAAACACATTCTAAGGTGCTTCAAAGCAGTTTCGACGTACTTCCAAACACATTCATACACATTCTAAGGTACGTTAAAGCAGTTTCTACGTACTTCCAATCACATTCAAACACATTCTAAGGTGCTTCAAAGCAGTTTCGACGTACTTCCAAACACATTCAAACACATTCTAAGGTGCTTCAAAGCAGTTTCGACGTACTTCCAAACACATTCAAACACATTCTAAGGTGCGTTAAAGCAGTTTCTACGTACTTCCAAACACATTCAAACACATTCTAAGGTGCTTCAAAGCAGTTTCTACGTGCTTCCAAACACATTCATACACATTCTAAGGTGCTTCAAAGCAGTTTCGACGTACTTCCAAACACATTCATACACATTCTAAGGTGCGTTAAAGCAGTTTCTACGTACTTCCAAACACATTCAAACACATTCTAAGGTGCTTCAAAGCAGTTTCTACGTGCTTCCAAACACATTCAAACACATTCTAAGGTGCTTCAAAGCAGTTTCTACGTGCTTCCAAACACATTCATACACATTCTAAGGTGCTTCAAAGCAGTTTCGACGTACTTCCAAACACATTCATACACATTCTAAGGTACGTTAAAGCAGTTTCTACGTACTTCCAAACACATTCAAACACATTCTAAGGTGCTTCAAAGCAGTTTCTACGTGCTTCCAAACACATTCAAACACATTCTAAGGTGCTTCAAAGCAGTTTCGACGTACTTCCAAACACATTCAAACACATTCTAAGGTGCGTTAAAGCAGTTTCTACGTACTTCCAAACACATTCAAACACATTCTAAGGTGCTTCAAAGCAGTTTCTACGTGCTTCCAAACACATTCAAACACATTCTAAGGTGCTTCAAAGCAGTTTCTACGTGCTTCCAAACACATTCATACACATTCTAAGGTGCTTCAAAGCAGTTTCGACGTACTTCCAAACACATTCATACACACTCTAAGGTGCTTTAAAGCAGTTTCTACGTACTTCCAAACACATTCAAACACATTCTAAGGTGCTTCAAAGCAGTTTCTACGTGCTTCCAAACACATTCATACACATTCTAAGGTGCTTCAAAGCAGTTTCGACGTACTTCCAAACACATTCAAACACATTCTAAGGTGCTTCAAAGCAGTTTCTACGTGCTTCCAAACACATTCAAACACATTCTAAGGTGCTTTAAAGCAGTTTCTACGTACTTCCAAACACATTCAAACACATTCTAAGGTGCGTTAAAGCAGTTTCTACGTACTTCCAAACACATTCAAACACATTCTAAGGTGCGTTAAAGCAGTTTCTACGTACTTCCAAACACATTCAAACACATTCTAAGGTGCTTCAAAGCAGTTTCTACGTGCTTCCAAACACATTCAAACACATTCTAAGGTGCTTCAAAGCAGTTTCGACGTACTTCCAAACACATTCAAACACATTCTAAGGTGCGTTAAAGCAGTTTCTACGTACTTCCAAACACATTCAAACACATTCTAAGGTGCTTCAAAGCAGTTTCGACGTACTTCCAAACAAATTCAAACACATTCTAAGGTGCTTCAAAGCAGTTTCTACGTGCTTCCAATCACATTCAAACACATTCTAAGGTGCTTCAAAGCAGTTTCTACGTACTTCCATATACATTCAAACACATTCTAAGGTGCTTCAAAGCAGTTTCTACGTACTTCCAATCACATTCAAACACATTCTAAGGTGCTTCAAAGCAGTTTCTACGTGCTTCCAAACACATTCATACACATTCTAAGGTGCTTCAAAGCAGTTTCGACGTACTTCCAAACACATTCAAACACATTCTAAGGTGCTTCAAAGCAGTTTCTACGTGCTTCCAAACACATTCAAACACATTCTAAGGTGCTTTAAAGCAGTTTCTACGTACTTCCAAACACATTCAAACACATTCTAAGGTGCGTTAAAGCAGTTTCTACGTACTTCCAAACACATTCAAACACATTCTAAGGTGCGTTAAAGCAGTTTCTACGTACTTCCAAACACATTCAAACACATTCTAAGGTGCTTCAAAGCAGTTTCTACGTGCTTCCAAACACATTCAAACACATTCTAAGGTGCTTCAAAGCAGTTTCGACGTACTTCCAAACACATTCAAACACATTCTAAGGTGCGTTAAAGCAGTTTCTACGTACTTCCAAACACATTCAAACACATTCTAAGGTGCTTCAAAGCAGTTTCTACGTACTTCCAAACAAATTCAAACACATTCTAAGGTGCTTCAAAGCAGTTTCGACGTACTTCCAAACACATTCAAACACATTCTAAGGTGCTTCAAAGCAGTTTCTACGTGCTTCCAAACACATTCATACACATTCTAAGGTGCTTCAAAGCAGTTTCTACGTGCTTCCAAACACATTCAAACACATTCTAAGGTGCTTCAAAGCAGTTTCTACGTACTTCCAAACACATTCAAACACATTCTAAGGTGCTTCAAAGCAGTTTCGACGTACTTCCAAACACATTCAAACACATTCTAAGGTGCTTCAAAGCAGTTTCGACGTACTTCCAAACACATTCAAACACATTCTAAGGTGCTTCAAAGCAGTTTCTACGTACTTCCATATACATTCAAACACATTCTAAGGTGCTTCAAAGCAGTTTCTACGTACTTCCAATCACATTCAAACACATTCTAAGGTGCTTTAAAGCAGTTTCTACGTACTTCCAAACACATTCAAACACATTCTAAGGTGCTTCAAAGCAGTTTCTACGTGCTTCCAAACACATTCAAACACATTCTAAGGTGCTTCAAAGCAGTTTCTACGTACTTCCAAACACATTCATACACATTCTAAGGTGCGTTAAAGCAGTTTCTACGTGCTTCCAATCACATTCAAACACATTCTAAGGTGCTTCAAAGCAGTTTCTACGTACTTCCATATACATTCAAACACATTCTAAGGTGCTTCAAAGCAGTTTCTACGTACTTCCAATCACATTCAAACACATTCTAAGGTGCTTCAAAGCAGTTTCGACGTACTTCCAAACACATTCAAACACATTCTAAGGTGCGTTAAAGCAGTTTCTACGTACTTCCAAACACATTCAAACACATTCTAAGGTGCTTCAAAGCAGTTTCTACGTACTTCCAGACACATTCAAACACATTCTAAGGTGCGTTAAAGCAGTTTCGACGTACTTCCAAACACACTCAAACACCTTATAAGGTGCTTCGGAGCAGTTTCTACGTACTTCCAAACACATTCAAACACATTCTAAGGTGCTTCAAAGCAGTTTCTACGTACTTCCAAACAAATTCAAACACATTCTAAGGTGCTTCAAAGCAGTTTCGACGTACTTCCAAACACATTCAAACACATTCTAAGGTGCTTCAAAGCAGTTTCTACGTACTTCCAAACAAATTCAAACACATTCTAAGGTGCTTCAAAGCAGTTTCTACGTGCTTCCAATCACATTCAAACACATTCTAAGGTGCTTCAAAGCAGTTTCTACGTACTTCCAATCACATTCAAACACATTCTAAGGTGCTTTAAAGCAGTTTCTACGTACTTCCAAACACATTCAAACACATTCTAAGGTGCTTCAAAGCAGTTTCTACGTGCTTCCAAACACATTCAAACACATTCTAAGGTGCTTCAAAGCAGTTTCTACGTACTTCCAAACACATTCATACACATTCTAAGGTGCGTTAAAGCAGTTTCTACGTGCTTCCAATCACATTCAAACACATTCTAAGGTGCTTCAAAGCAGTTTCTACGTGCTTCCAATCACATTCAAACACATTCTAAGGTGCGTTAAAGCAGTTTCGACGTACTTCCAAACACACTCAAACACCTTATAAGGTGCTTCGGAGCAGTTTCTACGTACTTCCAAACACATTCAAACACATTCTAAGGTGCTTCAAAGCAGTTTCTACGTACTTCCAAACAAATTCAAACACATTCTAAGGTGCTTCAAAGCAGTTTCGACGTACTTCCAAACACATTCAAACACATTCTAAGGTGCTTCAAAGCAGTTTCTACGTGCTTCCAAACACATTCATACACATTCTAAGGTGCGTTAAAGCAGTTTCTACGTACTTCCAAACACATTCAAACACATTCTAAGGTGCTTCAAAGCAGTTTCGACGTACTTCCAAACACATTCAAACACATTCTAAGGTGCTTCAAAGCAGTTTCGACGTACTTCCAAACACATTCAAACACATTCTAAGGTGCTTCAAAGCAGTTTCTACGTACTTCCAAACAAATTCAAACACATTCTAAGGTGCTTCAAAGCAGTTTCTACGTACTTCCATATACATTCAAACACATTCTAAGGTGCTTCAAAGCAGTTTCTACGTACTTCCAATCACATTCAAACACATTCTAAGGTGCTTTAAAGCAGTTTCTACGTACTTCCAAACACATTCAAACACATTCTAAGGTGCTTCAAAGCAGTTTCTACGTGCTTCCAAACACATTCAAACACATTCTAAGGTGCTTCAAAGCAGTTTCTATGTACTTCCAAACACATTCATACACATTCTAAGGTGCGTTAAAGCAGTTTCTACGTGCTTCCAATCACATTCAAACACATTCTAAGGTGCTTCAAAGCAGTTTCTACGTACTTCCATATACATTCAAACACATTCTAAGGTGCTTCAAAGCAGTTTCTACGTACTTCCAATCACATTCAAACACATTCTAAGGTGCTTCAAAGCAGTTTCGACGTACTTCCAAACACATTCAAACACATTCTAAGGTGCGTTAAAGCAGTTTCTACGTACTTCCAAACACATTCAAACACATTCTAAGGTGCTTCAAAGCAGTTTCTACGTACTTCCAAACACATTCAAACACATTCTAAGGTGCGTTAAAGCAGTTTCGACGTACTTCCAAACAAACTTAAACACCTTATAAGGTGCTTCGGAGCAGTTTCTACGTACTTCCAAACACATTCAAACACATTCTAAGGTGCTTCAAAGCAGTTTCTACGTACTTCCAAACAAATTCAAACACATTCTAAGGTGCTTCAAAGCAGTTTCGACGTACTTCCAAACACATTCAAACACATTCTAAGGTGCTTCAAAGCAGTTTCTACGTGCTTCCAAACACATTCATACACATTCTAAGGTGCTTCAAAGCAGTTTCTACGTGCTTCCAAACACATTCAAACACATTCTAAGGTGCTTCAAAGCAGTTTCTACGTACTTCCAAACACATTCAAACACATTCTAAGGTGCTTCAAAGCAGTTTCGACGTACTTCCAAACACATTCAAACACATTCTAAGGTGCTTCAAAGCAGTTTCTACGTGCTTCCAAACACATTCAAACACATTCTAAGGTGCTTCAAAGCAGTTTCTACGTGCTTCCAAACACATTCAAACACATTCTAAGGTGCTTTAAAGCAGTTTCTACGTACTTCCAAACACATTCAAACACATTCTAAGGTGCTTCAAAGCAGTTTCGACGTACTTCCAAACACATTCAAACACATTCTAAGGTGCGTTAAAGCAGTTTCTACGTACTTCCAAACACATTCAAACACATTCTAAGGTGCTTCAAAGCAGTTTCGACGTACTTCCAAACACATTCAAACACATTCTAAGGTGCGTTAAAGCAGTTTCTACGTGCTTCCAAACACATTCAAACACATTCTAAGGTGCTTCAAAGCAGTTTCTACGTGCTTCCAAACACATTCATACACATTCTAAGGTGCTTCAAAGCAGTTTCTACGTGCTTCCAAACACATTCAAACACATTCTAAGGTGCTTCAAAGCAGTTTCGACGTACTTCCAAACACATTCAAACACATTCTAAGGTGCGTTAAAGCAGTTTCTACGTACTTCCAAACACATTCAAACACATTCTAAGGTGCTTCAAAGCAGTTTCTACGTGCTTCCAATCACATTCAAACACATTCTAAGGTGCTTCAAAGCAGTTTCGACGTACTTCCAAACACATTCAAACACATTCTAAGGTGCGTTAAAGCAGTTTCTACGTACTTCCAAACACATTCAAACACATTCTAAGGTGCTTCAATGCAGTTTCTACGTGCTTCCAAACACATTCATACACATTCTAAGGTGCTTCAAAGCAGTTTCGACGTACTTCCAAACACATTCAAACACATTCTAAGGTGCTTCAAAGCAGTTTCTACGTGCTTCCAAACACATTCAAACACATTCTAAGGTGCTTTAAAGCAGTTTCTACGTACTTCCAAACACATTCAAACACATTCTAAGGTGCTTCAAAGCAGTTTCTACGTGCTTCCAAACACATTCATACACATTCTAAGGAGCTTCAAAGCAGTTTCGACGTACTTCCAAAAACATTCAAACACATTCTAAGGTGCGTTAAAGCAGTTTCGACGTACTTCCAAACACATTCATACACATTCTAAGGTGCTTCAAAGCAGTTTCTACGTGCTTCCAAACACATTCAAACACATTCTAAGGTGCTTTAAAGCAGTTTCTACGTGCTTCCAAACACATTCCAACACATTCTAAGGTGCTTCAAAGCAGTTTCTACGTACTTCCAAACACATTCAAACACATTCTAAGGTGCTTCAAAGCAGTTTCTACGTACTTCCAAACACATTCAAACACATTCTAAGGTGCGTTAAAGCAGTTTCTACGTACTTCCAAACACATTCAAACACATTCTAAGGTGCGTTAAAGCAGTTTCTACGTGCTTCCAAACACATTCATACACATTCTAAGGTGCTTCAAAGCAGTTTCTACGTACTTCCAAACACATTCAAACACATTCTAAGGTGCTTCAAAGCAGTTTCTACGTACTTCCTACCACATCCAAATACATTTCAAGGTTCTTCGAAGCACTTTCTACGTACTTCCTACCACATTCAAACACATTCTAAGGTGCGTTAAAGCAGTTTCTACGTACTTCCAAACACATTCAAACACATTCTAAGGTGCTTCAAAGCAGTTTCGACGTACTTCCAAACACATTCAAACACATTCTAAGGTGCGTTAAAGCAGTTTCTACGTACTTCCAAACACATTCATACACATTCTAAGGTGCTTCAAAGCAGTTTCTACGTGCTTCCAAACACATTCAAACACATTCTAAGGTGCTTTAAAGCAGTTTCTACGTGCTTCCAAACACATTCAAACACATTCTAAGGTGCTTCAAAGCAGTTTCTACGTACTTCCAAACACATTCAAACACATTCTAAGGTGCGTTAAAGCAGTTTCTACGTGCTTCCAAACACATTCATACACATTCTAAGGTGCTTCAAAGCAGTTTCTACGTGCTTCCAAACACATTCAAACACATTCTAAGGTGCTTTAAAGCAGTTTCTACGTGCTTCCAAACACATTCAAACACATTCTAAGGTGCTTCAAAGCAGTTTCTACGTGCTTCCAAACACATTCATACACATTCTAAGGTGCTTCAAAGCAGTTTCTACGTGCTTCCAAACACATTCAAACACATTCTAAGGTGCTTCAAAGCAGTTTCGACGTACTTCCAAACACATTCATACACATTCTAAGGTGCGTTAGAGCAGTTTCTACGTACTTCCAAACACATTCAAACACATTCTAAGGTGCTTCAAAGCAGTTTCTACGTGCTTCCAAACACATTCAAACACATTCTAAGGTGCTTCAAAGCAGTTTCGACGTACTTCCAAACACATTCAAACACATTCTAAGGTGCGTTAAAGCAGTTTCTACGTACTTCCAAACACATTCAAACACATTCTAAGGTGCTTCAATGCAGTTTCTACGTGCTTCCAAACACATTCATACACATTCTAAGGTGCTTCAAAGCAGTTTCGACGTACTTCCAAACACATTCAAACACATTCTAAGGTGCTTCAAAGCAGTTTCTACGTGCTTCCAAACACATTCAAACACATTCTAAGGTGCTTTAAAGCAGTTTCTACGTGCTTCCAAACACATTCCAACACATTCTAAGGTGCTTCAAAGCAGTTTCTACGTACTTCCAAACACATTCAAACACATTCTAAGGTGCTTCAAAGCAGTTTCTACGTACTTCCTACCACATCCAAATACATTTCAAGGTTCTTCGAAGCACTTTCTACGTACTTCCTACAACATTCAAACACATTCTAAGGTGCGTTAAAGCAGTTTCTACGTACTTCCTAACACATTCAAACACATTCTAAGGTGCTTCAAAGCAGTTTCGACGTACTTCCAAACACATTCAAACACATTCTAAGGTGCGTTAAAGCAGTTTCTACGTACTTCCAAACACATTCATACACATTCTAAGGTGCTTCAAAGCAGTTTCTACGTGCTTCCAAACACATTCATACACATTCTAAGGAGCTTCAAAGCAGTTTCGACGTACTTCCAAAAACATTCAAACACATTCTAAGGTGCGTTAAAGCAGTTTCGACGTACTTCCAAACACATTCATACACATTCTAAGGTGCTTCAAAGCAGTTTCGACGTACTTCCAAAAACATTCAAACACATTCTAAGGTGCGTTAAAGCAGTTTCGACGTACTTCCAAACACATTCATACACATTCTAAGGTGCTTCAAAGCAGTTTCTACGTGCTTCCAAACACATTCAAACACATTCTAAGGTGCTTTAAAGCAGTTTCTACGTACTTCCAAACACATTCATACACATTCTAAGGTGCTTCAAAGCAGTTTCTACGTGCTTCCAAACACATTCAAACACATTCTAAGGTGCTTTAAAGCAGTTTCTACGTACTTCCTACCACATCCAAATACATTTCAAGGTTCTTCGAAGCACTTTCTACGTACTTCCTACCACATTCAAACACATTCTAAGGTGCGTTAAAGCAGTTTCTACGTACTTCCAAACACATTCAAACACATTCTAAGGTGCTTCAAAGCAGTTTCTACGTACTTCCAAACACATTCAAACACATTCTAAGGTGCGTTAAAGCAGTTTCTACGTACTTCCAAACACATTCATACACATTCTAAGGTGCTTCAAAGCAGTTTCTACGTGCTTCCAAACACATTCAAACACATTCTAAGGTGCTTTAAAGCAGTTTCTACGTGCTTCCAAACACATTCAAACACATTCTAAGGTGCTTCAAAGCAGTTTCTACGTACTTCCAAACACATTCAAACACATTCTAAGGTGCGTTAAAGCAGTTTCTACGTGCTTCCAAACACATTCATACACATTCTAAGGTGCTTCAAAGCAGTTTCTACGTGCTTCCAAACACATTCAAACACATTCTAAGGTGCTTTAAAGCAGTTTCTACGTGCTTCCAAACACATTCAAACACATTCTAAGGTGCTTCAAAGCAGTTTCTACGTACTTCCAATCACATTCAAACACATTCTAAGGTGCTTCGAAGCTGTTTCTACGTACTTCCAATCACATTCAAACACATTCTAAGGTGCTTCAAAGCAGTTTCTACGTGCTTCCAAACACATTCAAATACATTCTAAGGTGCTTCAAAGCAGTTTCTACGTGCTTCCAAACACATTCATACACATTCTAAGGTGCTTCAAAGCAGTTTCTACGTACTTCCAAACACATTCAAACACATTCTACGGTGCTTCGAAACACTTTCTACGTGCTTCCAATCACATTCAAACACATTCTAAGGTGCGTTAAAGCAGTTTCTACGTGCTTCCAAACACATTCATACACATTCTAAGGTGCTTCAAAGCAGTTTCTACGTGCTTCCAAACACATTCAAACACATTCTAAGGTGCGTTAAAGCAGTTTCTACGTACTTCCAATCACATTCAAACACATTCTAAGGTGCTTCAAAGCAGTTTCTACGTACTTCCAATCACATTCAAACACATTCTAAGGTGCTTCAAAGCAGTTTCTACGTGCTTCCAAACACATTCAAACACATTCTTAGGTGCGTTAAAGCAGTTTCTACGTGCTTCCAAACACATTCAAACACATTCTAAGGTGCTTTAAAGCAGTTTCTACGTGCTTCCAAACACATTCAAACACATTCTAAGGTGCTTCAAAGCAGTTTCTACGTACTTCCAATCACATTCAAACACATTCTAAGGTGCTTCAAAGCAGTTTCTACGTGCTTCCAAACACATTCAAACACATTCTAAGGTGCTTCAAAGCAGTTTCTACGTACTTCCAATCACATTCAAACACATTCTAAGGTGCTTCAAAGCAGTTTCTACGTGCTTCCAAACACATTCAAACACATTCTTAGGTGCGTTAAAGCAGTTTCTACGTGCTTCCAAACACATTCAAACACATTCTAAGGTGCTTTAAAGCAGTTTCTACGTGCTTCCAAACACATTCAAACACATTCTAAGGTGCTTCAAAGCAGTTTCTACGTACTTCCAATCACATTCAAACACATTCTAAGGTGCTTCAAAGCAGTTTCTACGTACTTCCAATCACATTCAAACACATTCTAAGGTGCTTCAAAGCAGTTTCTACGTGCTTCCAAACACATTCAAACACATTCTAAGGTGCTTCAAAGCAGTTTAGACGTACTTCCAAACACATTCATACACATTCTAAGGTGCGTTAAAGCAGTTTCTACGTACTTCCAAACACATTCAAACACATTCTAAGGTGCTTCAAAGCAGTTTCGACGTACTTCCAAACACATTCATACACATTCTAAGGTGCGTTAAAGCAGTTTCTACGTACTTCCAAACACATTCAAACACATTCTAAGGTGCTTCAAAGCAGTTTCGACGTACTTCCAAACACATTCAAACACATTCTAAGGTGCTTCAAAGCAGTTTCTACGTGCTTCCAAACACATTCAAACACATTCTAAGGTGCTTTAAAGCAGTTTCTACGTGCTTCCAAACACATTCATACACATTCTAAGGTGCTTCAAAGCAGTTTCTACGTACTTCCAAACACATTCAAACACATTCTAAGGTGCTTCAAAGCAGTTTCGACGTACTTCCAAACACATTCAAACACATTCTAAGGTGCTTCAAAGCAGTTTCTACGTGCTTCCAAACACATTCAAACACATTCTAAGGTGCGTTAAAGCAGTTTCTACGTGCTTCCAAACACATTCATACACATTCTAAGGTGCTTCAAAGCAGTTTCTACGTGCTTCCAAACACATTCAAACACATTCTAAGGTGCTTTAAAGCAGTTTCTACGTGCTTCCAAACACATTCATACACATTCTAAGGTGCTTCAAAGCAGTTTCTACGTACTTCCAA
The DNA here is from genome assembly GCF_943734765.1 of Anopheles ziemanni. Classification (NCBI taxonomy): domain Eukaryota; kingdom Metazoa; phylum Arthropoda; class Insecta; order Diptera; family Culicidae; genus Anopheles; species Anopheles ziemanni. The sequence goes on from NW_026690070.1 coordinate 31,614, forward strand.
ACACATTCAAACACATTCTAAGGTGCTTCAAAGCAGTTTCGACGTACTTCCAAACACATTCAAACACATTCTAAGGTGCTTCAAAGCAGTTTCTACGTGCTTCCAAACACATTCATACACATTCTAAGGTGCTTCAAAGCAGTTTCTACGTGCTTCCAAACACATTCAAACACATTCTAAGGTGCTTCAAAGCAGTTTCTACGTACTTCCAAACACATTCAAACACATTCTAAGGTGCTTCAAAGCAGTTTCTACGTGCTTCCAAACACATTCAAACACATTCTAAGGTGCTTCAAAGCAGTTTCTACGTGCTTCCAAACACATTCATACACATTCTAAGGTGCTTCAAAGCAGTTTCGACGTACTTCCAAACACATTCAAACACATTCTAAGGTGCTTCAAAGCAGTTTCTACGTGCTTCCAAACACATTCAAACACATTCTAAGGTGCTTCAAAGCAGTTTCTACGTGCTTCCAAACACATTCAAACACATTCTAAGGTGCTTTAAAGCAGTTTCTACGTACTTCCAAACACATTCATACACATTCTAAGGTGCTTCAAAGCAGTTTCTACGTACTTCCAAACACATTCATACACATTCTAAGGTGCTTCAAAGCAGTTTCGACGTACTTCCAAACACATTCAAACACATTCTAAGGTGCTTCAAAGCAGTTTCTACGTGCTTCCAAACACATTCATACACATTCTAAGGTGCTTCAAAGCAGTTTCGACGTACTTCCAAAAACATTCAAACACATTCTAAGGTGCGTTAAAGCAGTTTCGACGTACTTCCAAACACATTCAAACACATTCTAAGGTGCGTTAAAGCAGTTTCTACGTGCTTCCAAACACATTCATACACATTCTAAGGTGCTTCAAAGCAGTTTCTACGTGCTTCCAAACACATTCAAACACATTCTAAGGTGCTTTAAAGCAGTTTCTACGTGCTTCCAAACACATTCCAACACATTCTAAGGTGCTTCAAAGCAGTTTCTACGTACTTCCTAACACATTCAAACACATTCTAAGGTGCTTTTAAGCAGTTTATTCGTACTTCCAAACACATTCAAACACATTCTTAGGTGCTTCAAAGCAGTTACTACGTACTTCCAAACACATTCAAACACATTCTAAGGTGCTTCAAAGCAGTTTCGACGTACTTCCAAACACATTCATACACATTCTAAGGTGCGTTAAAGCAGTTTCTACGTACTTCCAAACACATTCAAACACATTCTAAGGTGCTTCAAAGCAGTTTCGACGTACTTCCAAACACATTCATACACATTCTAAGGTGCGTTAAAGCAGTTTCTACGTACTTCCAAACACATTCAAACACATTCTAAGGTGCTTCAAAGCAGTTTCGACGTACTTCCAAACACATTCAAACACATTCTAAGGTGCTTCAAAGCAGTTTCTACGTGCTTCCAAACACATTCAAACACATTCTAAGGTGCTTTAAAGCAGTTTCTACGTGCTTCCAAACACATTCAAACACATTCTAAGGTGCTTCAAAGCAGTTTCTACGTGCTTCCAAACACATTCATACACATTCTAAGGTGCTTCAAAGCAGTTTCGACGTACTTCCAAACACATTCAAACACATTCTAAGGTGCTTCAAAGCAGTTTCTACGTGCTTCCAAACACATTCAAACACATTCTAAGGTGCTTCAAAGCAGTTTCTACGTGCTTCCAAACACATTCATACACATTCTAAGGTGCTTCAAAGCAGTTTCTACGTGCTTCCAAACACATTCAAACACATTCTAAGGTGCTTCAAAGCAGTTTCTACGTACTTCCAAACACATTCAAACACATTCTAAGGTGCTTCAAAGCAGTTTCTACGTACTTCCAAACACATTCAAACACATTCTAAGGTGCTTCAAAGCAGTTTCGACGTACTTCCAAACACATTCAAACACATTCTAAGGTGCTTCAAAGCAGTTTCTACGTGCTTCCAAACACATTCAAACACATTCTAAGGTGCTTCAAAGCAGTTTCGACGTACTTCCAAACACATTCATACACATTCTAAGGTGCGTTAAAGCAGTTTCTACGTACTTCCAAACACATTCAAACACATTCTAAGGTGCTTCAAAGCAGTTTCGACGTACTTCCAAACACATTCAAACACATTCTAAGGTGCTTCAAAGCAGTTTCTACGTGCTTCCAAACACATTCAAACACATTCTAAGGTGCTTTAAAGCAGTTTCTACGTGCTTCCAAACACATTCAAACACATTCTAAGGTGCTTCAAAGCAGTTTCTACGTGCTTCCAAACACATTCATACACATTCTAAGGTGCTTCAAAGCAGTTTCGACGTACTTCCAAACACATTCAAACACATTCTAAGGTGCTTCAAAGCAGTTTCTACGTGCTTCCAAACACATTCAAACACATTCTAAGGTGCTTCAAAGCAGTTTCTACGTGCTTCCAAACACATTCATACACATTCTAAGGTGCTTCAAAGCAGTTTCTACGTGCTTCCAAACACATTCAAACACATTCTAAGGTGCTTCAAAGCAGTTTCTACGTGCTTCCAAACACATTCCAACACATTCTAAGGTGCTTCAAAGCAGTTTCTACGTACTTCCTAACACATTCAAACACATTCTAAGGTGCTTTTAAGCAGTTTATTCGTACTTCCAAACACATTCAAACACATTCTTAGGTGCTTCAAAGCAGTTACTACGTACTTCCAAACACATTCAAACACATTCTAAGGTGCTTCAAAGCAGTTTCTACGTACTTCCAAACACATTCAAACACATTCTAAGGTGCTTCAAAGCAGTTTCGACGTACTTCCAAACACATTCAAACACATTCTAAGGTGCTTCAAAGCAGTTTCTACGTGCTTCCAAACACATTCAAACACATTCTAAGGTGCGTTAAAGCAGTTTCTACGTGCTTCCAAACACATTCATACACATTCTAAGGTGCTTCAAAGCAGTTTCTACGTGCTTCCAAACACATTCAAACACATTCTAAGGTGCTTCAAAGCAGTTTCTACGTACTTCCAAACACATTCAAACACATTCTAAGGTGCTTCAAAGCAGTTTCTACGTGCTTCCAAACACATTCAAACACATTCTAAGGTGCTTCAAAGCAGTTTCTACGTGCTTCCAAACACATTCATACACATTCTAAGGTGCTTCAAAGCAGTTTCGACGTACTTCCAAACACATTCAAACACATTCTAAGGTGCTTCAAAGCAGTTTCTACGTGCTTCCAAACACATTCAAACACATTCTAAGGTGCTTCAAAGCAGTTTCTACGTGCTTCCAAACACATTCATACACATTCTAAGGTGCTTCAAAGCAGTTTCTACGTGCTTCCAAACACATTCAAACACATTCTAAGGTGCTTCAAAGCAGTTTCTACGTACTTCCAAACACATTCAAACACATTCTAAGGTGCTTCAAAGCAGTTTCTACGTACTTCCAAACACATTCATACACATTCTAAGGTGCTTCAAAGCAGTTTCTACGTACTTCCAAACACATTCAAACACATTCTAAGGTGCTTCAAAGCAGTTTCTACGTGCTTCCAAACACATTCAAACACATTCTAAGGTGCGTTAAAGCAGTTTCTACGTGCTTCCAAACACATTCATACACATTCTAAGGTGCTTCAAAGCAGTTTCGACGTACTTCCAAACACATTCAAACACATTCTAAGGTGCTTCAAAGCAGTTTCTACGTGCTTCCAAACACATTCAAACACATTCTAAGGTGCTTCAAAGCAGTTTCTACGTGCTTCCAAACACATTCATACACATTCTAAGGTGCTTCAAAGCAGTTTCTACGTGCTTCCAAACACATTCAAACACATTCTAAGGTGCTTCAAAGCAGTTTCTACGTACTTCCAAACACATTCAAACACATTCTAAGGTGCTTCAAAGCAGTTTCTACGTACTTCCAAACACATTCATACACATTCTAAGGTGCTTCAAAGCAGTTTCTACGTACTTCCAAACACATTCAAACACATTCTAAGGTGCTTCAAAGCAGTTTCTACGTGCTTCCAAACACATTCAAACACATTCTAAGGTGCGTTAAAGCAGTTTCTACGTGCTTCCAAACACATTCAAACACATTCTAAGGTGCTTCAAAGCAGTTTCTACGTACTTCCAAACACATTCAAACACATTCTAAGGTGCTTCAAAGCAGTTTCTACGTACTTCCAAACACATTCAAACACATTCTAAGGTGCTTCAAAGCAGTTTCGACGTACTTCCAAACACATTCAAACACATTCTAAGGTGCTTCAAAGCAGTTTCTACGTGCTTCCAAACACATTCAAACACATTCTAAGGTGCGTTAAAGCAGTTTCTACGTGCTTCCAAACACATTCATACACATTCTAAGGTGCTTCAAAGCAGTTTCTACGTGCTTCCAAACACATTCAAACACATTCTAAGGTGCTTCAAAGCAGTTTCTACGTACTTCCAAACACATTCAAACACATTCTAAGGTGCTTCAAAGCAGTTTCTACGTGCTTCCAAACACATTCAAACACATTCTAAGGTGCTTCAAAGCAGTTTCTACGTGCTTCCAAACACATTCATACACATTCTAAGGTGCTTCAAAGCAGTTTCGACGTACTTCCAAACACATTCAAACACATTCTAAGGTGCTTCAAAGCAGTTTCTACGTGCTTCCAAACACATTCAAACACATTCTAAGGTGCTTCAAAGCAGTTTCTACGTGCTTCCAAACACATTCATACACATTCTAAGGTGCTTCAAAGCAGTTTCTACGTACTTCCAAACACATTCATACACATTCTAAGGTGCTTCAAAGCAGTTTCGACGTACTTCCAAACACATTCAAACACATTCTAAGGTGCTTCAAAGCAGTTTCTACGTGCTTCCAAACACATTCATACACATTCTAAGGTGCTTCAAAGCAGTTTCGACGTACTTCCAAAAACATTCAAACACATTCTAAGGTGCGTTAAAGCAGTTTCGACGTACTTCCAAACACATTCAAACACATTCTAAGGTGCGTTAAAGCAGTTTCTACGTGCTTCCAAACACATTCATACACATTCTAAGGTGCTTCAAAGCAGTTTCTACGTGCTTCCAAACACATTCAAACACATTCTAAGGTGCTTTAAAGCAGTTTCTACGTGCTTCCAAACACATTCCAACACATTCTAAGGTGCTTCAAAGCAGTTTCTACGTACTTCCAAACACATTCAAACACATTCTAAGGTGCTTTTAAGCAGTTTATTCGTACTTCCAAACACATTCAAACACATTCTTAGGTGCTTCAAAGCAGTTACTACGTACTTCCAAACACATTCAAACACATTCTAAGGTGCTTTAAAGCAGTTTCTACGTGCTTCCAAACACATTCAAACACATTCTAAGGTGCGTTAAAGCAGTTTCTACGTACTTCCAAACACATTCAAACACATTCTAAGGTGCTTTAAAGCAGTTTCTACGTACTTCCAAACACATTCAAACACATTCTAAGGTGCTTCAAAGCAGTTTCTACGTGCTTCCAAACACATTCATACACATTCTAAGGTGCTTCAAAGCAGTTTCGACGTACTTCCAAACACATTCAAACACATTCTAAGGTGCGTTAAAGCAGTTTCTACGTACTTCCAAACACATTCAAACACATTCTAAGGTGCTCCAAAGCAGTTTCGACGTGCTTCCAAACACATTCAAACACATTCTAAGGTGCTTCAAAGCAGTTTCGACGTACTTCCAAACACATTCAAACACATTCTAAGGTGCTTCAAAGCAGTTTCGACGTACTTCCAAACTCATTCAAACACATTCTAAGGTGCGTTAAAGCAGTTTCTACGTGCTTCCAAACACATTCATACACATTCTAAGGTGCTTCAAAGCAGTTTCTACGTGCTTCCAAACACATTCAAACACATTCTAAGGTGCTTTAAAGCAGTTTCTACGTGCTTCCAAACACATTCCAACACATTCTAAGGTGCTTCAAAGCAGTTTCTACGTACTTCCAAACACATTCAAACACATTCTAAGGTGCTTCAAAGCAGTTTCTACGTACTTCCTACCACATCCAAATACATTTCAAGGTTCTTCGAAGCACTTTCTACGTACTTCCTACCACATTCAAATACATTCTAAGGTGCTTCGAAGCACATTTTACGTACTTCCTACCACATTCAAATACATTCTAAGGTGCTTCGAAGCACTTTCTATGTACTTCCTACCACATTCAAATACATTCTAAGGTGCTTCGAAGCACTTTCTACGTACTTCCTACCACATCCAAATACATTTCAAGGTTCTTCGAAGCACTTTCTACGTACTTCCTACCACATTCAAATACATTCTAAGGTGCTTCGAAGCACTTTCTACGTACTTCCTACCACATCCAAATACATTCTAAGGTGCTTCGAAGCACTTTCTATGTACTTCCTACCACATTCAAATACATTCTAAGGTGCTTCGAAGCACTTTCTACGTACTTCCTACCACATCCAAGTACATTTCAAGGTGCTTCGAAGCACTTTCTACGTACTTCCTACCACATTCAAATACATTCTAAGGTGCTTCGAAGCACTTTCTTTGTACTTCCTACCACATTCAAATACATTCTAAGGTGCTTCGAAGCACATTTTACGTACTTCCTACCACATCCAAATACATTTCAAGGTGCTTCGAAGCACTTTCTACGTACTTCCTACCACATTCAAATACATTCTAAGGTGCTTCGAAGCACTTTCTACGTACTTCCTACCACATCCAAATACATTCTAAGGTGCTTCGAAGCACATTTTACGTACTTCCTACCACATTCAAATACATTCTAAGGTGCTTCGAAGCACATTTTACGTACTTCCTACCACATCCAAATACATTTCAAGGTTCTTCGAAGCACTTTCTACGTACTTCCTACCACATTCAAATACATTCTAAGGTGCTTCGAAGCACTTTCTATGTACTTCCTACCACATTCAAATACATTCTAAGGTGCTTCGAAGCACTTTCTACGTACTTCCTACCACATCCAAATACATTCTAAGGTGCTTCGAAGCACATTTTACGTACTTCCTACCACATTCAAATACATTCTAAGGTGCTTCGAAGCACTTTCTATGTACTTCCTACCACATTCAAATACATTCTAAGGTGCTTCGAAGCACATTTTACGTACTTCCTACCACATTCAAATACATTCTAAGGTGCTTCGAAGCACTTTCTATGTACTTCCTACCACATTCAAATACATTCTAAGGTGCTTCGAAGCACTTTCTACGTACTTCCTACCACATCCAAATACATTCTAAGGTGCTTCGAAGCACATTTTACGTACTTCCTACCACATTCAAATACATTCTAAGGTGCTTCGAAGCACTTTCTACGTACTTCCTACCACATCCAAATACATTTCAAGGTTCTTCGAAGCACTTTCTACGTACTTCCTACCACATTCAAATACATTCTAAGGTGCTTCGAAGCACTTTCTACGTACTTCCTACCACATCCTTATACATTTGAAGGTGCTTCGAAGCACTTTCTACGTACTTCCTACCACATTCAAATACATTCTAAGGTGCTTCGAAGCACTTTCTTTGTACTTCCTACCACATTCAAATACATTCTAAGGTGCTTCGAAGCACATTTTACGTACTTCCTACCACATCCAAATACATTTCAAGGTTCTTCGAAGCACTTTCTACGTACTTCCTACCACATTCAAATACATTCTAAGGTGCTTCGAAGCACTTTCTACGTACTTCCTACCACATCCTTATACATTTGAAGGTGCTTCGAAGCACTTTCTACGTACTTCCTACCACATCCAAATACATTTCAAGGTTCTTCGAAGCACTTTCTACGTACTTCCTACCACATTCAAATACATTCTAAGGTGCTTCGAAGCACTTTCTATGTACTTCCTACCACATTCAAATACATTCTAAGGTGCTTCGAAGCACTTTCTACGTACTTCCTACCACATCCAAATACATTCTAAGGTGCTTCGAAGCACATTTTACGTACTTCCTACCACATTCAAATACATTCTAAGGTGCTTCGAAGCACTTTCTACGTACTTCCTACCACATTCAAATACATTCTAAGGTGCTTCGAAGCACTTTCTACGTACTTCCTACCACATCCTTATACATTTGAAGGTGCTTCGAAGCACTTTCTACGTACTTCCTACCACATCCAAATACATTCTAAGGTGCTTCGAAGCACATTTTACGTACTTCCTACCACATTCAAATACATTCTAAGGTGCTTCGAAGCACTTTCTACGTACTTCCTACCACATCCAAATACATTTCAAGGTTCTTCGAAGCACTTTCTACGTACTTCCTACCACATTCAAATACATTCTAAGGTGCTTCGAAGCACTTTCTATGTACTTCCTACCACATTCAAATACATTTGAAGGTGCTTCGAAGCACTTTCTACGTACTTCCTACCACATCCAAATACATTCTAAGGTGCTTCGAAGCACTTTCTACGTGATTTCTACCACATCCAAATACATTCTAAGGTGCTTCGAAGCACATTTTACGTACTTCCTATCACATCCAAATACGTTCTTAGGTGCTTCGAAGCACTTTCTACGTACTTCCTACCACATTCAAATACATTCTAAGGTGCTTCGAAGCACTTTCTACGTACTTCCTACCACATCCAAATACATTTCAAGGTTCTTCGAAGCACTTTCTACGTACTTCCTACCACATTCAAATACATTCTAAGGTGCTTCGAAGCACTTTCTACGTACTTCCTACCACATCCAAATACATTCTAAGGTGCTTCGAAGCACTTTCTATGTACTTCCTACCACATTCAAATACATTCTAAGGTGCTTCGAAGCACTTTCTACGTACTTCCTACCACATCCAAATACATTCTTAGGTGCTTCGAAGCACTTTCTACGTACTTCCTACCACATCCAAATACATTCTTAGGTGCTTCGAAGCACTTTCTACGTACTTCCTACCACATCCAAATACATTCTAAGGTGCTTCGAAGCACTTTCTACGTACTTCCTACCACATCTAAATACATTCTAAGTTGCTTCGAAGCACTTTCTACGTACTTCCTATCACATCCAAATACATTCTAAGGTGCTTCGAAGCACATTTTACGTACTTCCTATCACATCCAAATACATTCTAAGGTGCTTCGAAGCACTTTCTACGTTTTTCCAACCACATTCAAATACATTCTAAGGTGCTTCGAAGCACTTTCTACGTACTTCCTACCACATCCAAATACATTCTAAGTTGCTTCGAAGCACTTTCTACGTACTTCCTATCACATCCAAATACGTTCTTAGGAGCTTCGAAGCACTTTTTACGTACTTCCTACCACATCCAAATACATTCTAAGGTGCTTCGAAGCACTTTCTACGTACTTCCTGTCACATCCAAATACATTCTAAGTTGCTTCGAAGCACTTTCTACGTACTTCCTACCACATCCAAATACATTCTTAGGTGCTTCGAAGCACATTTTACATACTTCCTACCACATCCAAATACATTCTAAGGTGCTTCGAAGCACTTTCTACGTACTTCCAAACACATTCAAACACCTTCTAAGGTGCTTCGAAGCAGTTTCTACGTACTTCCAAACACATTCAAACACTTTCTAAGGTGCTTCGAAGCAGTTTCTACGTACTTCCGAACACATCCAAATACATTTCAAGGTTCTGCGAAGCACTTTCTACGTACTTCCTACCACATTCAAATACATTCTAAGGTGCTTCGAAGCACTTTCTACGTACTTCCTACCACATCCAAATACATTTCAAGGTTCTTCGAAGCACTTTCTACGTACTTCCTACCACATTCAAATACATTCTAAGGTGCTTCGAAGCACTTTCTACGTACTTCCTATCACATCCAAATACGTTCTTAGGAGCTTCGAAGCACTTTTTACGTACTTCCTACCACATCCAAATACATTCTAAGGTGCTTCGAAGCAGTTTCTACGTACTTCCTACCACATTCAAATACATTCTAAGGTGCTTCGAAGCACTTTCTACGTACTTCCTACCACATCCAAATACATTCTAAGGTGCTTCGAAGCACTTTCTACGTACTTCCTATCACATCCAAATACATTCTTAGGTGCTTCGAAGCACTTTCTACGTACTTCCTACCACATCCAAATACATTCTACGGTGCTTCAAAGCACTTTCTACGTACTTCCTACCACATCCAAATACATTCTAAGGTGCTTCGAAGCACTTTCTACGTACTTCCTACCACATTCAAATACATTCTAAGGTGCTTCGAAGCACTTTCTACGTACTTCCTGTCACATCCAAATACATTCTAAGTTGCTTCGAAGCACTTTCTACGTACTTCCTATCACATCCAAATACGTTCTTAGGAGCTTCGAAGCACTTTTTACGTACTTCCTACCACATCCAAATACATTCTAAGGTGCTTCGAAGCAGTTTCTACGTACTTCCTACCACATTCAAATACATTCTAAGGTGCTTCGAAGCACTTTCTACGTACTTCCTACCACATCCAAATACATTTCAAGGTTCTTCGAAGCACTTTCTACGTACTTCCTACCACATTCAAATACATTCTAAGGTGCTTCGAAGCACTTTCTACGTACTTCCTATCACATCCAAATACGTTCTTAGGAGCTTCGAAGCACTTTTTACGTACTTCCTACCACATTCAAATACATTCTAAGGTGCTTCGAAGCACTTTCTACGTACTTCCTACCACATCCAAATACATTCTTAGGTGCTTCGAAGCACTTTCTACGTACTTCCTACCACATCCAAATACATTCTTAGGTGCTTCGAAGCACTTTCTACGTACTTCCTACCACATCCAAATACATTCTAAGGTGCTTCGAAGCACTTTCTACGTACTTCCTACCACATCCAAATACATTCTAAGTTGCTTCGAAGCACTTTCTACGTACTTCCTATCACATCCAAATACATTCTAAGGTGCTTCGAAGCACATTTTACGTACTTCCTATCACATCCAAATACATTCTAAGGTGCTTCGAAGCACTTTCTACGTTTTTCCAACCACATTCAAATACATTCTAAGGTGCTTCGAAGCACTTTCTACGTACTTCCTACCACATCCAAATACATTCTAAGGTGCTTCGAAGCACTTTCTACGTACTTCCTACCACATCCAAATACATTCTAAGGTGCTTCGAAGCACATTTTACGTACTTTCTACCACATCCAAATACATTCTAAGGTGCTTCGAAGCACTTTCTACGTACTTCCTACCACATCCAAATACATTCTAAGGTGCTTCGAAGCACTTTCTACGTACTTCCTACCACATCCAAATACATTCTAAGGTGCTTCGAAGCACATTTTACATACTTCCTACCACATCCAAATACATTCTAAGGTGCTTCGAAGCACTTTCTACGTACTTCCTACCACATTCAAATACATGCTAAGGTGCTTCGAAGCACTTTCTACGTACTTCCTACCACATCCAAATACATTCTATGGTGCTTCGAAGCACATTTCTACGTACTTCCTACCACATTCAAATACATGCTAAGGTGCTTCGAAGCACTTTCTACGTACTTCCTACCACATCCAAATACATTCTAAGGTGCTTCGAAGCACATTTTACATACTTCCTACCACATCCAAATACATTCTAAGGTGCTTCGAAGCACATTTTACGTACTTTCTACCACATCCAAATACATTCTAAGGTGCTTCGAAGCACTTTCTACGTACTTCCTACCACATCCAAATACATTCTAAGGTGCTTCGAAGCACTTTCTACGTACTTCCTACCACATTCAAATACATGCTAAGGTGCTTCGAAGCACTTTCTACGTACTTCCTACCACATCCAAATACATTCTAAGGTGCTTAGAAGCACTTTCTACGTACTTCCTACCACATCCAAATACATTCTAAGGTGCTTCGAAGCACTTTCTACGTAATTCCTACCACATCCAAATACATTCTAAGGTGCTTCGAAGCACTTTCTACGTACTTCCTACCACATCCAAATACATTCTAAGGTGCTTCGAAGCACTTTCTACGTACTTCCTACCACATCCAAATTCATTCTAAGGTGCTTCGAAGCACTTTCTACGTACTTCCTACCACATCCAAACACATTCTAAGGTGCTTCGAAGCACTTTCTACGTACTTCCTACCACATCCAAATACATTGTAAGGTGCTTCGAAGCACTTTCTACGTACTTCCTACCACATTCAAATACAGTCTGAGGTGCTTCGAAGCACTTTCTACGTACTTCCTACCACATCCAAATACATTCTTAGGTGCTTCGAAGCACTTTCTACGTACTTCCTACCACATCCAAAAACATTCTAAGGTGCTTCGAAGCACTTTCTACGTACTTCCTACCACATCCAAATACATTCTAAGGTGCTTCGAAGCACTTTCTACGTACTTCCTACCACATCCAAATACATTCTAAGGTGCTTCGAAGCACTTTCTACGTACTTTCTACCACATCCAAATACATTCTAAGGTGCTTCGAAGCACTTTCTACGTACTTCCTACCACATCCAAATACATTCTAAGGTGCTTCGAAGCCCTTTCTACGTACTTCCTACCACATTCAAATACATGCTAAGGTGCTTCGAAGCACTTTCTACGTACTTCCTACCACATCCAAATACATTCTAAGGTGCTTCGAAGCACATTTTACATACTTCCTACCACATCCAAATACATTCTAAGGTGCTTCGAAGCACATTTTACGTACTTCCTACCACATCCAAATACATTCTAAGGTGCTTCGAAGCACTTTCTACGTACTTCCTACCACATCCAAATACATTCTAAGGTGCTTCGAAGCACTTTCTACGTACTTCCTACCACATTCAAATACATGCTAAGGTGCTTCGAAGCACTTTCTACGTACTTCCTACCACATCCAAATACATTCTAAGGTGCTTCGAAGCACTTTCTACGTACTTCCTACCACATCCAAATACATTCTAAGGTGCTTCGAAGCACTTTCTACGTACTTCCTACCACATCCAAATACATTCTAAGGTGCTTCGAAGCCCTTTCTACGTACTTCCTACCACATTCAAATACATGCTAAGGTGCTTCGAAGCACTTTCTACGTACTTCCTACCACATCCAAATACATTCTAAGGTGCTTCGAAGCACATTTTACATACTTCCTACCACATCCAAATACATTCTAAGGTGCTTAGAAGCACTTTCTACGTACTTCCTACCACATCCAAATACATTCTAAGGTGCTTCGAAGCACTTTCTACGTACTTTCTACCACATCCAAATACATTCTAAGGTGCTTCGAAGCACTTTCTACGTACTTCCTACCACATCCAAATACATTCTAAGGTGCTTCGAAGCCCTTTCTACGTACTTCCTACCACATTCAAATACATGCTAAGGTGCTTCGAAGCACTTTCTACGTACTTCCTACCACATCCAAATACATTCTAAGGTGCTTCGAAGCACATTTTACATACTTCCTACCACATCCAAATACATTCTAAGGTGCTTAGAAGCACTTTCTACGTACTTCCTACCACATCCAAATACATTCTAAGGTGCTTCGAAGCACTTTCTACGTACTTCCTACCACATCCAAATACATTCTAAGGTGCTTCGAAGCACTTTCTACGTACTTCCTACCACATCCAAATACATTCTAAGGTGCTTCGAAGCACTTTCTACGTACTTCCTACCACATCCAAATACATTCTTAGGTGCTTCAAAGCACTTTCTACGTACTTCCTACCACATTCAAATACATTCTACGGTGCTTCGAAGCACTTTCTACGTACTTCCTACCACATCCAAACACATTCTAAGGTGCTTCGAAGCACTTTCTACGTACTTCCTACCACATCCAAATACATTGTAAGGTGCTTCGAAGCACTTTCTACGTACTTCCTACCACATTCAAATACAGTCTGAGGTGCTTCGAAGCACTTTCTACGTACTTCCTACCACATCCAAATACATTCTTAGGTGCTTCGAAGCACTTTCTACGTACTTCCTACCACATCCAAAAACATTCTAAGGTGCTTCGAAGCACTTTCTACGTACTTCCTACCACATCCAAATACATTCTAAGGTGCTTCGAAGCACTTTCTACGTACTTCCTACCACATCCAAATACATTCTAAGGTGCTTCGAAGCACTTTCTACGTACTTTCTACCACATCCAAATACATTCTAAGGTGCTTCGAAGCACTTTCTACGTACTTCCTACCACATCCAAATACATTCTAAGGTGCTTCGAAGCCCTTTCTACGTACTTCCTACCACATTCAAATACATGCTAAGGTGCTTCGAAGCACTTTCTACGTACTTCCTACCACATCCAAATACATTCTAAGGTGCTTCGAAGCACATTTTACATACTTCCTACCACATCCAAATACATTCTAAGGTGCTTCGAAGCACATTTTACGTACTTTCTACCACATCCAAATACATTCTAAGGTGCTTCGAAGCACTTTCTACGTACTTCCTACCACATCCAAATACATTCTAAGGTGCTTCGAAGCACTTTCTACGTACTTCCTACCACATTCAAATACATGCTAAGGTGCTTCGAAGCACTTTCTACGTACTTCCTACCACATCCAAATACATTCTAAGGTGCTTCGAAGCACTTTCTACGTACTTCCTACCACATCCAAATACATTCTAAGGTGCTTCGAAGCCCTTTCTACGTACTTCCTACCACATTCAAATACATGCTAAGGTGCTTCGAAGCACTTTCTACGTACTTCCTACCACATCCAAATACATTCTAAGGTGCTTCGAAGCACATTTTACGTACTTTCTACCACATCCAAATACATTCTAAGGTGCTTCGAAGCACTTTCTACGTACTTCCTACCACATCCAAATACATTCTAAGGTGCTTCGAAGCACTTTCTACGTACTTCCTACCACATCCAAATACATTCTAAGGTGCTTCGAAGCACTTTCTACGTACTTTCTACCACATCCAAATACATTCTAAGGTGCTTCGAAGCACTTTCTACGTACTTCCTACCACATCCAAATACATTCTAAGGTGCTTCGAAGCCCTTTCTACGTACTTCCTACCACATTCAAATACATGCTAAGGTGCTTCGAAGCACTTTCTACGTACTTCCTACCACATCCAAATACATTCTAAGGTGCTTCGAAGCACATTTTACATACTTCCTACCACATCCAAATACATTCTAAGGTGCTTAGAAGCACTTTCTACGTACTTCCTACCACATCCAAATACATTCTAAGGTGCTTCGAAGCACTTTCTACGTACTTCCTACCACATCCAAATACATTCTAAGGTGCTTCGAAGCACTTTCTACGTACTTCCTACCACATCCAAATACATTCTAAGGTGCTTCGAAGCACTTTCTACGTACTTCCTACCACATCCAAATACATTCTTAGGTGCTTCAAAGCACTTTCTACGTACTTCCTACCACATTCAAATACATTCTACGGTGCTTCGAAGCACTTTCTACGTACTTCCTACCACATCCAAATACATTCTAAGGTGCTTCGAAGCACTTTCTACGTACTTCCTACCACATCCAAATACATTCTAAGGTGCTTCGAAGCACTTTCTACGTACTTCCTACCACATCCAAATACATTCTAAGGTGCTTCGAAGCACTTTTTACGTACTTCCTACCACATCCAAATACATTCTAAGGTGCTTCGAAGCACACTTTACGTACTTCCTACCACATCCAAATACATTCTAAGGTGCTTCGAAGCACTTTCTACGTACTTCCTACCACATCCAAATACATTCTAAGGTGCTTCGAAGCACTTTTTACGTACTTCCTACCACATCCAATTACATTCTAAGGTGCTTCGAAGCACACTTTACGTACTTCCTACCACATCCAAATACATTCTAAGGTGCTTCGAAGCACTTTCTACGTACTTCCTACCACATCCAAATACATTCTAAGGTGTTTCGAAGCACTTTCTACGTACTTCCTACCACATCCAAATACATTCTAAGGTGCTTCGAAGCACTTTCTACGTACTTCCTACCACATCCAAATACATTCTAAGGTGCTTCGAAGCACTTTCTACGTACTTCCTACCACATCCAAATACATTCTAAGGTGCTTCGAAGCCCTTTCTACGTACTTCCTACCACATTCAAATACATGCTAAGGTGCTTCGAAGCACTTTCTACGTGATTTCTACCACATCCAAATACATTCTAAGGTGCTTCGAAGCACTTTCTACGTACTTCCTACCACATCCAAATACATTCTAAGGTGCTTCGAAGCACTTTCTACGTACTTCCTACCACATCCAAATACATTCTAAGGTGCTTCGAAGCACTTTCTACGTACTTTCTACCACATCCAAATACATTCTAAGGTGCTTCGAAGCACTTTCTACGTACTTCCTACCACATCCAAATACATTCTAAGGTGCTTCGAAGCACTTTCTACGTACTTCCTACCACATCCAAATACATGCTAAGGTGCTTCGAAGCACTTTCTACGTGATTTCTACCACATCCAAATACATTCTAAGGTGCTTCGAAGCACTTTCTACGTACTTCCTACCACATCCAAATACATTCTAAGGTGCTTCGAAGCACTTTCTACGTACTTCCTACCACATCCAAATACATTCTAAGGTGCTTCGAAGCACTTTCTACGTACTTCCTACCACATCCAAATACATTCTAAGGTGCTTCGAAGCACTTTCTACGTACTTCCTACCACATCCAAATACATTCTAAGGTGCTTCGAAGCACATTTTACGTACTTCCTACCACATCCAATTACATTCTAAGGTGCTTCGAAGCACACTTTACGTACTTCCTACCACATCCAAATACATTCTAAGGTGCTTCGAAGCACTTTCTACGTACTTCCTACCACATCCAAATACATTCTAAGGTGCTTCGAAGCCCTTTCTACGTACTTCCTACCACATTCAAATACATGCTAAGGTGCTTCGAAGCACTTTCTACGTGATTTCTACCACATCCAAATACATTCTAAGGTGCTTCGAAGCACTTTCTACGTACTTCCTACCACATCCAAATACATTCTAAGGTGCTTCGAAGCACTTTCTACGTACTTCCTACCACATCCAAATACATTCTAAGGTGCTTCGAAGCACTTTCTACGTACTTCCTACCACATCCAAATACATTCTAAGGTGCTTCGAAGCACTTTCTACGTACTTCCTACCACATCCAAATACATTCTAAGGTGCTTCGAAGCACTTTTTACGTACTTCCTACCACATCCAATTACATTCTAAGGTGCTTCGAAGCACACTTTACGTACTTCCTACCACATCCAAATACATTCTAAGGTGCTTCGAAGCACTTTCTACGTACTTCCTACCACATCCAAATACATTCTAAGGTGTTTCGAAGCACTTTCTACGTACTTCCTACCACATCCAAATACATTCTAAGGTGCTTCGAAGCACTTTCTACGTACTTCCTACCACATCCAAATACATTCTAAGGTGCTTCGAAGCACTTTCTACGTACTTCCTACCACATCCAAATACATTCTAAGGTGCTTCGAAGCACTTTCTACGTACTTCCTACCACATCCAAATACATTCTAAGGTGCTTCGAAGCACTTTCTACGTACTTCCTACCACATCCAAATACATTCTAAGGTGCTTCGAAGCACTTTCTACGTACTTCCTACCACATGCAAATACGTTCTAAGGTGCTTCGAAGCACATTTTACGTACTTCCTTCCACAACCAAATACAGTCTAAGGTGCTTCGAAGCACTTTCTACGTACTTCCTACCACATCCAAATACATTCTAAGGTGCTTCGAAGCACTTTCTACGTACTTCCTACCACATCCAAATACATTCTAAGGTGCTTCGAAGCACTTTCTACGTACTTCCTACCACATCCAAATACATTCTAAGGTGCTTCGAAGCACTTTCTACGTACTTCCTACCACATCCAAATACATTCTAAGGTGCTTCGAAGCACTTTCTACGTACTTCCTACCACATCCAAATACATTCTAAGGTGCTTCGAAGCACTTTCTACGTACTTCCTACCACATCCAAATACATTCTAAGGTGCTTCGAAGCACTTTCTACGTACTTCCTACCACATCCAAATACATTCTAAGGTGCTTCGAAGCACTTTCTACGTACTTCCTACCACATCCAAATACATTCTAAGGTGCTTCGAAGCACTTTCTACGTACTTCCTACCACATCCAAATACATTCTAAGGTGCTTCGAAGCACTTTCTACGTACTTCCTACCACATCCAAATGCATTCTAAGGTGCTTCGAAGCACTTTTTACGTACTTCCTACCACATCCAATTACATTCTAAGGTGCTTCGAAGCACACTTTACGTACTTCCTACCACATCCAAATACATTCTAAGGTGCTTCGAAGCACTTTCTACGTACTTCCTACCACATCCAAATACATTCTAAGGTGCTTCGAAGCACTTTCTACGTACTTCCTACCACATCCAAATACATTCTAAGGTGCTTCGAAGCACTTTCTACGTACTTCCTACCACATCCAAATACATTCTAAGGTGCTTCGAAGCACTTTCTACGTACTTCCTACCACATCCAAATACATTCTAAGGTGCTTCGAAGCACTTTCTACGTACTTCCTACCACATCCAAATACATTCTAAGTTGCTTCGAAGCACTTTCTACGTACTTCCTACCACATCCAATTACATTCTAAGGTGCTTCGAAGCACTTTCTACGTACTTCCTACCACATCCAAATACATTCTAAGGTGCTTCGAAGCACTTTCTACGTACTTCCTACCACATCCAAATACATTCTAAGGTGCTTCGAAGCACTTTCTACGTACTTCCTACCACATCCAAATACATTCTAAGGTGCTTCGAAGCACTTTCTACGTACTTCCTACCACATCCAAATACATTCTAAGGTGCTTCGAAGCACTTTCTACGTACTTCCTACCACATCCAAATACATTCTAAGGTGCTTCGAAGCACTTTCTACGTACTTCCTACCACATCCAAATACATTCTAAGTTGCTTCGAAGCACTTTCTACGTACTTCCTACCACATCCAATTACATTCTAAGGTGCTTCGAAGCACACTTTACGTACTTCCTACCACATCCAAATACATTCTAAGGTGCTTCGAAGCACTTTCTACGTACTTCCTACCACATCCAAATACATTCTAAGGTGTTTCGAAGCACTTTCTACGTACTTCCTACCACATCCAAATACATTCTAAGGTGCTTCGAAGCACTTTCTACGTACTTCCTACCACATCCAAATACATTCTAAGGTGCTTCGAAGCACTTTCTACGTACTTCCTACCACATCCAAATACATTCTAAGGTGCTTCGAAGCACTTTTTACGTACTTCCTACCACATCCAATTACATTCTAAGGTGCTTCGAAGCACACTTTACGTACTTCCTACCACATCCAAATACATTCTAAGGTGCTTCGAAGCACTTTCTACGTACTTCCTACCACATCCAAATACATTCTAAGGTGTTTCGAAGCACTTTCTACGTACTTCCTACCACATCCAAATACATTCTAAGGTGCTTCGAAGCACTTTCTACGTACTTCCTACCACATCAAAATACATTCTAAGGTGCTTCGAAGCACTTTCTACGTACTTCCTACCACATCCAAATACATTCTAAGTTGCTTCGAAGCACTTTCTACGTACTTCCTACCACATGCAAATACGTTCTAAGGTGCTTCGAAGCACATTTTACGTACTTCCTTCCACAACCAAATACATTCTAAGGTGCTTCGAAGCACTTTCTACGTACTTCCTACCACATCCAAATACATTCTAAGGTGCTTCGAAGCACTTTTTACGTACTTCCTACCACATCCAATTACATTCTAAGGTGCTTCGAAGCACACTTTACGTACTTCCTACCACATCCAAATACATTCTAAGGTGCTTCGAAGCACTTTCTACGTTCTTCCTACCACATCCAAATACATTCTAAGGTGTTTCGAAGCACTTTCTACGTACTTCCTACCACATCCAAATACATTCTAAGGTGCTTCGAAGCACTTTCTACGTACTTCCTACCACATCCAAATACATTCTAAGGTGCTTCGAAGCACTTTCTACGTACTTCCTACCACATCCAAATACATTCTAAGGTGCTTCGAAGCCCTTTCTACGTACTTCCTACCACATTCAAATACATGCTAAGGTGCTTCGAAGCACTTTCTACGTGATTTCTACCACATCCAAATACATTCTAAGGTGCTTCGAAGCACTTTCTACGTACTTCCTACCACATCCAAATACATTCTAAGGTGCTTCGAAGCACTTTTTACGTACTTCCTACCACATCCAATTACATTCTAAGGTGCTTCGAAGCACACTTTACGTACTTCCTACCACATCCAAATACATTCTAAGGTGCTTCGAAGCACTTTCTACGTACTTCCTACCACATCCAAATACATTCTAAGGTGCTTCGAAGCACTTTCTACGTACTTCCTACCACATCCAAATACATTCTAAGGTGCTTCGAAGCACTTTCTACGTACTTCCTACCACATCCAAATACATTCTAAGGTGCTTCGAAGCACTTTCTACGTACTTCCTACCACATCCAAATACATTCTAAGGTGCTTCGAAGCACTTTCTACGTACTTCCTACCACATCCAAATACATTCTAAGGTGCTTCGAAGCACTTTCTACGTACTTCCTACCACATCCAAATACATTCTAAGGTGCTTCGAAGCACTTTTTACGTACTTCCTACCACATCCAATTACATTCTAAGGTGCTTCGAAGCACACTTTACGTACTTCCTACCACATCCAAATACATTCTAAGGTGCTTCGAAGCACTTTCTACGTACTTCCTACCACATCCAAATACATTCTAAGGTGCTTCGAAGCACTTTTTACGTACTTCCTACCACATCCAATTACATTCTAAGGTGCTTCGAAGCACACTTTACGTACTTCCTAACACATCCAAATACATTCTAAGGTGCTTCGAAGCACTTTCTACGTACTTCCTACCACATCCAAATACATTCTAAGGTGTTTCGAAGCACTTTCTACGTACTTCCTACCACATCCAAATACATTCTAAGGTGCTTCGAAGCACTTTCTACGTACTTCCTACCACATCCAAATACATTCTAAGGTGCTTCGAAGCACTTTCTACGTACTTCCTACCACATCCAAATACATTCTAAGGTGCTTCGAAGCCCTTTCTACGTACTTCCTACCACATTCAAATACATGCTAAGGTGCTTCGAAGCACTTTCTACGTGATTTCTACCACATCCAAATACATTCTAAGGTGCTTCGAAGCACTTTCTACGTACTTCCTACCACATCCAAATACATTCTAAGGTGTTTCGAAGCACTTTCTACGTACTTCCTACCACATCCAAATACATTCTAAGGTGCTTCGAAGCACTTTCTACGTACTTTCTACCACATCCAAATACATTCTAAGGTGCTTCGAAGCACTTTCTACGTACTTCCTACCACATCCAAATACATTCTAAGGTGCTTCGAAGCACTTTCTACGTACTTCCTACCACATTCAAATACATGCTAAGGTGCTTCGAAGCACTTTCTACGTGATTTCTACCACATCCAAATACATTCTAAGGTGCTTCGAAGCACTTTCTACGTACTTCCTACCACATCCAAATACATTCTAAGGTGCTTCGAAGCACTTTCTACGTACTTCCTACCACATCCAAATACATTCTAAGGTGCTTCGAAGCACTTTCTACGTACTTCCTACCACATCCAAATACATTCTAAGGTGTTTCGAAGCACTTTCTACGTACTTCCTACCACATCCAAATACATTCTAAGGTGCTTCGAAGCACTTTCTACGTACTTCCTACCACATTCAAATACATTCTAAGGTGCTTCGAAGCACTTTCTACGTACTTCCTACCACATCCAAATACATTCTAAGGTGCTTCGAAGCACTTTCTACGTACTTCCTACCACATCCAAATACATTCTAAGGTGCTTCGAAGCACTTTCTACGTACTTCCTACCACATCCAAATACATTCTAAGTTGCTTCGAAGCACTTTCTACGTACTTCCTACCACATGCAAATACGTTCTAAGGTGCTTCGAAGCACATTTTACGTACTTCCTTCCACAACCAAATACAGTCTAAGGTGCTTCGAAGCACTTTCTACGTACTTCCTACCACATCCAAATACATTCTAAGGTGCTTCGAAGCACTTTCTACGTACTTCCTACCACATCCAAATACATTCTAAGGTGCTTCGAAGCACTTTCTACGTACTTCCTACCACATCCAAATACATTCTAAGGTGTTTCGAAGCACTTTCTACGTACTTCCTACCACATCCAAATACATTCTAAGGTGCTTCGAAGCACTTTCTACGTACTTCCTACCACATCCAAATACATTCTAAGGTGCTTCGAAGCACTTTCTACGTACTTCCTACCACATCCAAATACATTCTAAGGTGCTTCGAAGCACTTTCTACGTACTTCCTACCACATCCAAATACATTCTAAGGTGCTTCGAAGCACTTTCTACGTACTTCCTACCACATCCAAATACATTCTAAGTTGCTTCGAAGCACTTTCTACGTACTTCCTACCACATGCAAATACGTTCTAAGGTGCTTCGAAGCACATTTTACGTACTTCCTTCCACAACCAAATACAGTCTAAGGTGCTTCGAAGCACTTTCTACGTACTTCCTACCACATCCAAATACATTCTAAGGTGCTTCGAAGCACTTTCTACGTACTTCCTACCACATCCAAATACATTCTAAGGTGCTTCGAAGCACTTTCTACGTACTTCCTACCACATCCAAATACATTCTAAGGTGCTTCGAAGCACTTTCTACGTACTTCCTACCACATCCAAATACATTCTAAGGTGCTTCGAAGCACTTTCTACGTACTTCCTACCACATCCAAATACATTCTAAGGTGCTTCGAAGCACTTTCTACGTAATTCCTACCACATCCAAATACATTCTAAGGTGCTTCGAAGCACTTTCTACGTACTTCCTACCACATCCAAATACATTCTAAGGTGCTTCGAAGCACTTTCTACGTACTTCCTACCACATCCAAATACATTCTAAGGTGCTTCGAAGCACTTTCTACGTACTTCCTACCACATCCAAATACATTCTAAGGTGCTTCGAAGCACTTTCTACGTACTTCCTACCACATCCAAATACATTCTAAGTTGCTTCGAAGCACTTTCTACGTACTTCCTACCACATCCAATTACATTCTAAGGTGCTTCGAAGCACACTTTACGTACTTCCTACCACATCCAAATACATTCCAAGGTGCTTCGAAGCACTTTCTACGTACTTCCTACCACATCCAAATACATTCTAAGGTGTTTCGAAGCACTTTCTACGTACTTCCTACCACATCCAAATACATTCTAAGGTGCTTCGAAGCACTTTCTACGTACTTCCTACCACATCCAAATACATTCTAAGGTGCTTCGAAGCACTTTCTACGTACTTCCTACCACATCCAAATACATTCTAAGGTGCTTCGAAGCACTTTCTACGTACTTCCTACCACATCCAAATACATTCTAAGGTGCTTCGAAGCACTTTCTACGTACTTCCTACCACATCCAAATACATTCTAAGTTGCTTCGAAGCACTTTCTACGTACTTCCTACCACATGCAAATACGTTCTAAGGTGCTTCGAAGCACATTTTACGTACTTCCTTCCACAACCAAATACAGTCTAAGGTGCTTCGAAGCACTTTCTACGTACTTCCTACCACATCCAAATACATTCTAAGGTGCTTCGAAGCACTTTCTACGTACTTCCTGTCACATCCAAATACATTCTAAGGTGCTTCGAAGCACTTTCTACGTACTTCCTACCACATCCAAATACATTCTAAGGTGCTTCGAAGCACTTTCTACGTACTTCCTACCACATCCAAATACATTCTAAGGTGCTTCGAAGCACTTTCTACGTACTTCCTACCACATCCAAATACATTCTAAGGTGCTTCGAAGCACTTTCTACGTACTTCCTACCACATCCAAATACATTCTAACGTGCTTCGAAGCACTTTCTACGTACTTCCTACCACATCCAAATACATTCTAAGGTGCTTCGAAGCACTTTCTACGTACTTCCTACCACATCCAAATACATTCTAAGGTGCTTCGAAGCACTTTCTACGTACTTCCTACCACATCCAAATACATTCTAAGGTGCTTCGAAGCACTTTCTACGTACTTCCTACCACATCCAAATACATTCTAAGGTGCTTCGAAGCACTTTCTACGTACTTCCTCCCACATCCAAATACATTCTAAGGTGCTTCGAAGCACTTTCTACGTACTTCCTACCACATCCAAATACATTCTAAGGTGCTTCGAAGCACTTTCTACGTACTTCCTACCACATCCAAATACATTCTAAGGTGTTTCGAAGCACTTTCTACGTACTTCCTACCACATCCAAATACATTCTAAGGTGCTTCGAAGCACTTTCTACGTACTTCCTACCACATCCAAATACATTCTAAGGTGCTTCGAAGCACTTTCTACGTACTTCCTACCACATCCAAATACATTCTAAGGTGCTTCGAAGCACTTTCTACGTACTTCCTACCACATCCAAATACATTCTAAGTTGCTTCGAAGCACTTTCTACGTACTTCCTACCACATGCAAATACGTTCTAAGGTGCTTCGAAGCACATTTTACGTACTTCCTTCCACAACCAAATACAGTCTAAGGTGCTTCGAAGCACTTTCTACGTACTTCCTACCACATCCAAATACATTCTAAGGTGCTTCGAAGCACTTTCTACGTACTTCCTACCACATCCAAATACATTCTAAGGTGCTTCGAAGCACTTTCTACGTACTTCCTACCACATCCAAATACATTCTAAGGTGCTTCGAAGCACTTTCTACGTACTTCCTACCACATCCAAATACATTCTAAGGTGCTTCGAAGCACTTTCTACGTACTTCCTACCACATCCAAATACATTCTAAGGTGCTTCGAAGCACTTTCTACGTACTTCCTACCACATCCAAATACATTCTAAGGTGCTTCGAAGCACTTTCTACGTACTTCCTACCACATCCAAATACATTCTAAGGTGCTTCGAAGCACTTTCTACGTACTTCCTACCACATCCAAATACATTCTAAGGTGCTTCGAAGCACTTTCTACGTACTTCCTACCACATCCAAATACATTCTAAGGTGCTTCGAAGCACTTTCTACGTACTTCCTACCACATCCAAATACATTCTAAGGTGCTTCGAAGCACTTTTTACGTACTTCCTACCACATCCAATTACATTCTAAGGTGCTTCGAAGCACACTTTACGTACTTCCTACCACATCCAAATACATTCTAAGGTGCTTCGAAGCACTTTCTACGTACTTCCTACCACATCCAAATACATTCTAAGGTGTTTCGAAGCACTTTCTACGTACTTCCTACCACATCCAAATACATTCTAAGGTGCTTCGAAGCACTTTCTACGTACTTCCTACCACATCCAAATACATTCTAAGGTGCTTCGAAGCACTTTCTACGTACTTCCTACCACATCCAAATACATTCTAAGGTGCTTCGAAGCACTTTCTACGTACTTCCTACCACATCCAAATACATTCTAAGGTGCTTCGAAGCACTTTCTACGTACTTCCTACCACATCCAAATACATTCTAAGGTGCTTCGAAGCACTTTCTACGTACTTCCTACCACATCCAAATACATTCTAAGGTGCTTCGAAGCACTTTTTACGTACTTCCTACCACATCCAATTACATTCTAAGGTGCTTCGAAGCACACTTTACGTACTTCCTACCACATCCAAATACATTCTAAGGTGCTTCGAAGCACTTTCTACGTACTTCCTACCACATCCAAATACATTCTAAGGTGTTTCGAAGCACTTTCTACGTACTTCCTACCACATCCAAATACATTCTAAGGTGCTTCGAAGCACTTTCTACGTACTTCCTACCACATCCAAATACATTCTAAGGTGCTTCGAAGCACTTTCTACGTACTTCCTACCACATCCAAATACATTCTAAGGTGCTTCGAAGCACTTTCTACGTACTTCCTACCACATCCAAATACATTCTAAGGTGCTTCGAAGCACTTTCTACGTACTTCCTACCACATCCAAATACATTCTAAGGTGCTTCGAAGCACTTTCTACGTACTTCCTTCCACAACCAAATACATTCTAAGTTGCTTCGAAGCACTTTTTACGTACTTCCTACCACATCCAATTACATTCTAAGGTGCTTCGAAGCACACTTTACGTACTTCCTACCACATCCAAATACATTCTAAGGTGCTTCGAAGCACTTTCTACGTACTTCCTACCACATCCAAATACATTCTAAGGTGCTTCGAAGCACTTTCTACGTACTTCCTACCACATCCAAATACATTCTAAGGTGCTTCGAAGCACTTTCTACGTACTTCCCACCACATCCAAATACATTCTAAGATGTTTCGAAGCACTTTCTACGTACTTCCTACCACATCCAAATACATTCTAAGGTGCTTCGAAGCACTTTCTACGTACTTCCTACCACATCCAAATACATTCTAAGGTGCTTCGAAGCACTTTCTACGTACTTCCTACCACATCCAAATACATTCTAAGGTGCTTCGAAGCACTTTCTACGTACTTCCTACCACATCCAAATACATTCTAAGGTGCTTCGAAGCACTTTCTACGTACTTCCTGTCACATCCAAATACATTCTAAGGTGCTTCGAAGCACTTTCTACGTACTTCCTACCACATCCAAATACATTCTAAGGTGCTTCGAAGCACTTTCTACGTACTTCCTACCACATCCAAATACATTCTAAGGTGCTTCGAAGCACTTTCTACGTACTTCCTACCACATCCAAATACATTCTAAGGTGCTTCGAAGCACTTTTTACGTACTTCCTACCACATCCAATTACATTCTAAGGTGCTTCGAAGCACACTTTACGTACTTCCTACCACATCCAAATACATTCTAAGGTGCTTCGAAGCACTTTCTACGTACTTCCTACCACATCCAAATACATTCTAAGGTGTTTCGAAGCACTTTCTACGTACTTCCTACCACATCCAAATACATTCTAAGGTGCTTCGAAGCACTTTCTACGTACTTCCTACCACATCCAAATACATTCTAAGGTGCTTCGAAGCACTTTTTACGTACTTCCTACCACATCCAATTACATTCTAAGGTGCTTCGAAGCACACTTTACGTACTTCCTACCACATCCAAATACATTCTAAGGTGCTTCGAAGCACTTTCTACGTACTTCCTACCACATCCAAATACATTCTAAGGTGCTTCGAAGCACTTTCTACGTACTTCCTACCACATTCAAATACATTCTAAGGTGCTTCGAAGCACATTTTACGTACTTCCTACCACATTCAAATACATTCTACGGTGCTTCGAAGCACTTTCTACGTACTTCCTACCACATTCAAATACATTCTAAGGTGCTTCGAAGCACATTTTACGTACTTCCTACCACATTCAAGTACATTCTACGGTGCTTCGAAGCACTTTCTACGTACTTCCTACCACATTCAAATACATTCTAAGGTGCTTCGAAGCACTTTCTACGTACTTCCTACCACATTCAAATACATTCTAAGGTGCTTCGAAGCACTTTCTACGTACTTCCTACCACATTCAAATACGTTCTAAGGTGCTTCGAAGCACTTTCTACGTACTTCCTACCACATTCAAATACATTCTAAGGTGCTTCGAAGCACTTTCTACGTACTTCCTACCACATTCAAATACATTCTACGGTGCTTCGAAGCACTTTCTACGTACTTCCTACCACATTCAAATACATTCTAAGGTGCTTCGAAGCACTTTCTACGTACTTCCTACCACATTCAAATACATTCTAAGGTGCTTCGCAGCACTTTCTACGTACTTCCTACCACATTCAAATACATTCTAAGGTGCTTCGCAGCACTTTCTACGTACTTCCTACCACATTCAAATACATTCTAAGGTGCTTCGAAGCACTTTCTACGTACTTCCTACCACATTCAAATACATTCTAAGGTGCTTCGAAGCACTTTCTACGTACTTCCTACCACATTCAAATACATTCTAAGGTGCTTCGAAGCACTTTCTACGTACTTCCTACCACATTCAAATACATTCTAAGGTGCTTCGCAGCACTTTCTACGTACTTCCTACCACATTCAAATACATTCTAAGGTGCTTCGAAGCACTTTCTACGTACTTCCTACCACATTCAAATACGTTCTAAGGTGCTTCGAAGCACTTTCTACGTACTTCCTACCACATTCAAATACATTCTAAGGTGCTTCGAAGCACTTTCTACGTACTTCCTACCACATTCAAATACATTCTACGGTGCTTCGAAGCACTTTCTACGTACTTCCTACCACATTCAAATACATTCTAAGGTGCTTCGAAGCACTTTCTACGTACTTCCTACCACATTCAAATACATTCTAAGGTGCTTCGAAGCACTTTCTACGTACTTCCTACCACATTCAAATACATTCTAAGGTGCTTCGAAGCACTTTCTACGTACTTCCTACCACATTCAAATACATTCTAAGGTGCTTCGCAGCACTTTCTACGTACTTCCTACCACATTCAAATACATTCTAAGGTGCTTCGAAGCACTTTCTACGTACTTCCTACCACATTCAAATACATTCTAAGGTGCTTCGCAGCACTTTCTACGTACTTCCTACCACATTCAAATACATTCTAAGGTGCTTCGCAGCACTTTCTACGTACTTCCTACCACATTCAAATACATTCTAAGGTGCTTCGAAGCACTTTCTACGTACTTCCTACCACATTCAAATACATTCTAAGGTGCTTCGAAGCACTTTCTACGTACTTCCTACCACATTCAAATACATTCTAAGGTGCTTCGAAGCACTTTCTACGTACTTCCTACCACATTCAAATACATTCTAAGGTGCTTCG
Organism: Anopheles ziemanni; assembly: GCF_943734765.1. Lineage (NCBI taxonomy): Eukaryota > Metazoa > Arthropoda > Insecta > Diptera > Culicidae > Anopheles > Anopheles ziemanni. Next base: position 60,583 of record NW_026690070.1, read on the forward strand.
AAGCACATTTTACGTACTTCCTACCACATTCAAGTACATTCTACGGTGCTTCGAAGCACTTTCTACGTACTTCCTACCACATTCAAATACATTCTAAGGTGCTTCGAAGCACTTTCTACGTACTTCCTACCACATTCAAATACATTCTACGGTGCTTCGAAGCACTTTCTACGTACTTCCTACCACATTCAAATACATTCTAAGGTGCTTCGAAGCACTTTCTACGTACTTCCTACCACATTCAAATACATTCTAAGGTGCTTCGAAGCACTTTCTACGTACTTCCTACCACATTCAAATACGTTCTAAGGTGCTTCGAAGCACTTTCTACGTACTTCCTACCACATTCAAATACATTCTAAGGTGCTTCGAAGCACTTTCTACGTACTTCCTACCACATTCAAATACATTCTAAGGTGCTTCGCAGCACTTTCTACGTACTTCCTACCACATTCAAATACATTCTAAGGTGCTTCGAAGCACTTTCTACGTACTTCCTACCACATTCAAATACATTCTAAGGTGCTTCGAAGCACATTTTACGTACTTCCTACCACATTCAAGTACATTCTACGGTGCTTCGAAGCACTTTCTACGTACTTCCTACCACATTCAAATACATTCTAAGGTGCTTCGAAGCACTTTCTACGTACTTCCTACCACATTCAAATACATTCTAAGGTGCTTCGAAGCACTTTCTACGTACTTCCTACCACATTCAAATACATTCTACGGTGCTTCGAAGCACTTTCTACGTACTTCCTACCACATTCAAATACATTCTAAGGTGCTTCGAAGCACTTTCTACGTACTTCCTACCACATTCAAATACATTCTAAGGTGCTTCGAAGCACTTTCTACGTACTTCCTACCACATTCAAATACATTCTACGGTGCTTCGAAGCACTTTCTACGTACTTCCTACCACATTCAAATACATTCTAAGGTGCTTCGAAGCACTTTCTACGTACTTCCTACCACATTCAAATACATTCTAAGGTGCTTCGAAGCACTTTCTACGTACTTCCTACCACATTCAAATACATTCTAAGGTGCTTCGAAGCACTTTCTACGTACTTCCTACCACATTCAAATACATTCTAAGGTGCTTCGAAGCACTTTCTACGTACTTCCTACCACATTCAAATACATTCTAAGGTGCTTCGCAGCACTTTCTACGTACTTCCTACCACATTCAAATACATTCTAAGGTGCTTCGAAGCACTTTCTACGTACTTCCTACCACATTCAAATACATTCTAAGGTGCTTCGCAGCACTTTCTACGTACTTCCTACCACATTCAAATACATTCTAAGGTGCTTCGCAGCACTTTCTACGTACTTCCTACCACATCCTTATACATTTGAAGGTGCTTCGAAGCACTTTCTACGTACTTCCTACCACATCCAAATACATTTCAAGGTTCTTCGAAGCACTTTCTACGTACTTCCTACCACATTCAAATACATTCTAAGGTGCTTCGAAGCACTTTCTACGTACTTCCTACCACATTCAAATACATTCTAAGGTGCTTCGCAGCACTTTCTACGTACTTCCTACCACATTCAAATACATTCTAAGGTGCTTCGAAGCACTTTCTACGTACTTCCTACCACATTCAAATACATTCTAAGGTGCTTCGAAGCACTTTCTACGTACTTCCTACCACATTCAAATACATTCTAAGGTGCTTCGCAGCACTTTCTACGTACTTCCTACCACATTCAAATACATTCTAAGGTGCTTCGAAGTTTTTTCTACGTACTTCCTACCACATTCAAATACATTCTAAGGTGCTTCGAAGCACTTTCTACGTACTTCCTACCACATTCAAATACATTCTACGGTGCTTCGAAGCACTTTCTACGTACTTCCTACCACATTCAAATACATTCTACGGTGCTTCGAAGCACTTTCTACGTACTTCCTACCACATTCAAATACATTCTAAGGTGCTTCGAAGCACTTTCTACGTACTTCCTACCACATTCAAATACATTCTACGGTGCTTCGAAGCACTTTCTACGTACTTCCTACCACATTCAAATACATTCTACGGTGCTTCGAAGCACTTTCTACGTACTTCCTACCACATTGAAATACATTCTACGGTGCTTCGAAGCACTTTCTACGTACTTCCTACCACATTCAAATACATTCTAAGGTGCTTCGCAGCACTTTCTACGTACTTCCTACCACATTCAAATACATTCTAAGGTGCTTCGAAGTTTTTTCTACGTACTTCCTACCACATTCAAATACATTCTAAGGTGCTTCGAAGCACTTTCTTCGTACTTCCTACCACATTCAAATACATTCTACGGTGCTTCGAAGCACTTTCTACGTACTTCCTACCACATTCAAATACATTCTAAGGTGCTTCGAAGCACTTTCTACGTACTTCCTACCACATTCAAATACATTCTAAGGTGCTTCGAAGCACTTTCTACGTACTTCCTACCACATTCAAATACATTCTACGGTGCTTCGAAGCACTTTCTACGTACTTCCTACCACATTCAAATACATTCTAAGGTGCTTCGAAGCACTTTCTACGTACTTCCTACCACATTCAAATACATTCTAAGGTGCTTCGCAGCACTTTCTATGTACTTCCTACCACATTCAAATACATTCTACGGTGCTTCGAAGCACTTTCTACGTACTTCCTACCACATTCAAATACATTCTAAGGTGCTTCGAAGCACTTTCTACGTACTTCCTACCACATTCAAATACATTCTAAGGTGCTTCGAAGCACTTTCTACGTACTTCCTACCACATTCAAATACATTCTACGGTGCTTCGAAGCACTTTCTACGTACTTCCTACCACATTCAAATACATTCTAAGGTGCTTCGCAGCACTTTCTACGTACTTCCTACCACATTCAAATACATTCTAAGGTGCTTCGAAGCACTTTCTACGTACTTCCTACCACATTCAAATACATTCTAAGGTGCTTCGAAGCACTTTCTACGTACTTCCTACCACATTCAAATACATTCTACGGTGCTTCGAAGCACTTTCTACGTACTTCCTACCACATTCAAATACATTCTAAGGTGCTTCGAAGCACTTTCTACGTACTTCCTACCACATTCAAATACATTATACGGTGCTTCGAAGCACTTTCTACGTACTTCCTACCACATTCAAATACATTCTAAGGTGCTTCGAAGCACTTTCTACGTACTTCCTACCACATTCAAATACATTCTACGGTGCTTCGAAGCACTTTCTTCGTACTTCCTACCACATTCAAATACATTCTACGGTGCTTCGAAGCACTTTCTACGTACTTCCTACCACATTCAAATGCATTCTAAGGTGCTTCGAAGCACTTTCTACGTACTTCCTACCACATTCAAATACATTATACGGTGCTTCGAAGCACTTTCTACGTACTTCCTACCACATTCAAATACATTCTACGGTGCTTCGAAGCACTTTCTACGTACTTCCTACCACATTCAAATACATTCTACGGTGCTTCGAAGCACTTTCTACGTACTTCCTACCACATTCAAATACATTATACGGTGCTTCGAAGCACTTTCTACGTACTTCCTACCACATTCAAATACATTCTAAGGTGCTTCGAAGCACTTTCTACGTACTTCCTACCACATTCAAATACATTCTACGGTGCTTCGAAGCACTTTCTACGTACTTCCTACCACATTCAAATACATTCTAAGGTGCTTCGAAGCACTTTCTACGTACTTCCTACCACATTCAAATACATTCTAAGGTGCTTCGAAGCACTTTCTACGTACTTCCTACCACATTCAAATACATTCTAAGGTGCTTCGAAGCACTTTCTACGTACTTCCTACCACATTCAAATACATTCTAAGGTGCTTCGAAGCACTTTCTACGTACTTCCTACCACATTCAAATACATTCTAAGGTGCTTCGAAGCACTTTCTACGTACTTCCTACCACATTCAAATACATTCTAAGGTGCTTCGAAGCACTTTCTACGTACTTCCTACCACATTCAAATACATTCTACGGTGCTTCGAAGCACTTTCTACGTACTTCCTACCACATTCAAATACATTCTACGGTGCTTCGAAGCACTTTCTACGTACTTCCTACCACATTGAAATACATTCTACGGTGCTTCGAAGCACTTTCTACGTACTTCCTACCACATTCAAATACATTCTAAGGTGCTTCGCAGCACTTTCTACGTACTTCCTACCACATTCAAATACATTCTAAGGTGCTTCGAAGTTTTTTCTACGTACTTCCTACCACATTCAAATACATTCTAAGGTGCTTCGAAGCACTTTCTACGTACTTCCTACCACATTCAAATACATTCTACGGTGCTTCGAAGCACTTTCTACGTACTTCCTACCACATTCAAATACATTCTAAGGTGCTTCGAAGCACTTTCTACGTACTTCCTACCACATTCAAATACATTATACGGTGCTTCGAAGCACTTTCTACGTACTTCCTACCACATTCAAATACATTCTACGGTGCTTCGAAGCACTTTCTACGTACTTCCTACCACATTCAAATACATTCTACGGTGCTTCGAAGCACTTTCTACGTACTTCCTACCACATTCAAATACATTCTACGGTGCTTCGAAGCACTTTCTACGTACTTCCTACCACATTCAAATACATTCTAAGGTGCTTCGAAGCACTTTCTACGTACTTCCTACCACATTCAAATACATTCTAAGGTGCTTCGAAGCACTTTCTACGTACTTCCTACCACATTCAAATACATTCTAAGGTGCTTCGCAGCACTTTCTACGTACTTCCTACCACATCCAAATACATTCTAAGGTGCTTGGAAGCACATTTTACGTACTTCCTACCACATCCAAATACATTCTAAGGTGCTTTGAAGCACATTTTACGTACTTACTACCACATCCAAATACATTCTAAGGTGCTTCGAAGCACTTTCTACGTACTTCCTACCACATCCAAATACATTCTAAGGTGCTTCGAAGCACATTTCACGTACTTCCTACCACATCCAAATACATTCTAAGGTGCTTCGAAGCACATTTTACGTACTTCCTACCACATCCAAATACATTCTAAGGTGCTTTGAAGCACTTTCTACGTACTTCCTACCACATTCAAATACATTATACGGTGCTTCGAAGCACTTTCTACGTACTTCCTACCACATTCAAATACATTCTACGGTGCTTCGAAGCACTTTCTACGTACTTCCTACCACATTCAAATACATTCTACGGTGCTTCGAAGCACTTTCTACGTACTTCCTACCACATTCAAATACATTCTAAGGTGCTTCGAAGCACTTTCTACGTACTTCCTACCACATTCAAATACATTCTAAGGTGCTTCGAAGCACTTTCTACGTACTTCCTACCACATTCAAATACATTCTAAGGTGCTTCGAAGCACTTTCTACGTACTTCCTACCACATTCAAATACATTCTAAGGTGCTTCGCAGCACTTTCTACGTACTTCCTACCACATCCAAATACATTCAAAGGTGCTTCGAAGCACTTTCTACGTACTTCCTACCACATCCAAATACATTCAAAGGTGCTTGGAAGCACATTTTACGTACTTCCTACCACATCCAAATACATTCTAAGGTGCTTTGAAGCACATTTTACGTACTTACTACCACATCCAAATACATTCTAAGGTGCTTCGAAGCACTTTCTACGTACTTCCTACCACATCCAAATACATTCTAAGGTGCTTCGAAGCACATTTCACGTACTTCCTACCACATCCAAATACATTCTACGGTGCTTCGAAGCACTTTCTACGTACTTCCTACCACATTCAAATACATTCTAAGGTGCTTCGCAGCACTTTCTACGTACTTCCTACCACATTCAAATACATTCTACGGTGCTTCGAAGCACTTTCTACGTACTTCCTACCACATTGAAATACATTCTACGGTGCTTCGAAGCACTTTCTACGTACTTCCTACCACATTCAAATACATTCTAAGGTGCTTCGCAGCACTTTCTACGTACTTCCTACCACATTCAAATACATTATACGGTGCTTCGAAGCACTTTCTACGTACTTCCTACCACATTCAAATACATTCTACGGTGCTTCGAAGCACTTTCTACGTACTTCCTACCACATTCAAATACATTCTACGGTGCTTCGAAGCACTTTCTACGTACTTCCTACCACATTCAAATACATTCTACGGTGCTTCGAAGCACTTTCTACGTACTTCCTACCACATTCAAATACATTCTAAGGTGCTTCGAAGCACTTTCTACGTACTTCCTACCACATTCAAATACATTCTAAGGTGCTTCGAAGCACTTTCTACGTACTTCCTACCACATTCAAATACATTCTAAGGTGCTTCGCAGCACTTTCTACGTACTTCCTACCACATTCAAATACATTCTAAGGTGCTTCGAAGCACTTTCTACGTACTTCCTACCACATCCAAATACATTCTACGGTGCTTCGAAGCACTTTCTACGTACTTCCTACCACATCCAAATACATTCAAAGGTGCTTGGAAGCACATTTTACGTACTTCCTACCACATCCAAATACATTCTAAGGTGCTTTGAAGCACATTTTACGTACTTACTACCACATCCAAATACATTCTAAGGTGCTTCGAAGCACTTTCTACGTACTTCCTACCACATCCAAATACATTCTAAGGTGCTTCGAAGCACATTTCACGTACTTCCTACCACATCCAAATACATTCTAAGGTGCTTTGAAGCACATTTTACGTACTTACTACCACATCCAAATACATTCTAAGGTGCTTCGAAGCACTTTCTACGTACTTCCTACCACATTCAAATACATTATACGGTGCTTCGAAGCACTTTCTACGTACTTCCTACCACATTCAAATACATTCTACGGTGCTTCGAAGCACTTTCTACGTACTTCCTACCACATTCAAATACATTCTACGGTGCTTCGAAGCACTTTCTACGTACTTCCTACCACATTCAAATACATTCTAAGGTGCTTCGAAGCACTTTCTACGTACTTCCTACCACATTCAAATACATTCTAAGGTGCTTCGAAGCACTTTCTACGTACTTCCTACCACATTCAAATACATTCTAAGGTGCTTCGAAGCACTTTCTACGTACTTCCTACCACATTCAAATACATTCTAAGGTGCTTCGCAGCACTTTCTACGTACTTCCTACCACATTCAAATACATTCTAAGGTGCTTCGAAGCACTTTCTACGTACTTCCTACCACATCCAAATACATTCTACGGTGCTTCGAAGCACTTTCTACGTACTTCCTACCACATCCAAATACATTCAAAGGTGCTTGGAAGCACATTTTACGTACTTCCTACCACATCCAAATACATTCTAAGGTGCTTTGAAGCACATTTTACGTACTTACTACCACATCCAAATACATTCTAAGGTGCTTCGAAGCACTTTCTACGTACTTCCTACCACATCCAAATACATTCTAAGGTGCTTCGAAGCACATTTCACGTACTTCCTACCACATCCAAATACATTCTAAGGTGCTTCGAAGCACATTTTACGTACTTCCTACCACATCCAAATACATTCTAAGGTGCTTTGAAGCACATTTTACGTACTTCCTACCACATCCAAATACATTCTAAGGGGCTTTGAAGCACATTTTACGTACTTACTACCACATCCAAATACATTCTAAGGTGCTTCGAAGCACATTTCACGTACTTCCTACCACATCCAAATACATTCTAAGGTGCTTCGAAGCACTTTCTACGTACTTCCTACCACATCCAAATACATTCTAAGGTGCTTTGAAGCACATTTTACGTACTTACTACCACATCCAAATACATTCTAAGGTGCTTTGAAGCACATTTTACGTACTTACTACCACATCCAAATACATTCTAAGGTGCTTCGAAGCACATTTTACGTACTTCCTTCCACATCCAAATACATTCTAAGGTGCTTCGAAGCACTTTCTACGTACTTCCTACCACATCCAAATACATTCTAAGGTGCTTCGAAGCACATTTCACGTACTTCCTACCACATCCAAATACATTCTAAGGTGCTTCGAAGCACATTTCACGTACTTCCTACCACATCCAAATACATTCTAAGGTGCTTCGAAGCACTTTCTACTTACTTCCTACCACATCCAAATACATTCAAAGGTGCTTTGAAGCGCATTTTACGTACTTCCTACCACATCCAAATACATTCTAAGGTGCTTCGAAGCACATTTTACGTACTTCCTACCACATCCAAATACATTCTTAGGTGCTTCGAAGCACATTTCACGTACTTCCTACCACATCCAAATACATTCTAAGGTGCTTCGAAGCACTTTCTACGTACTTCCTACCACATCCAAATACATTCTAAGGTGCTTCGAAGCACATTTTACGTACTTCCTTCCACATCCAAATACATTCTAAGGTGCTTCGAAGCACTTTCTACGTACTTCCTACCACATCCAAATACATTCTAAGGTGCTTCGAAGCACATTTCGCGTACTTCCTACCACATCCAAATACATTCTAAGGTGCTTCGAAGCACATTTCACGTACTTCCTACCACATCCAAATACATTCTTAGGTGCTTCGAAGCACTTTCTACGTACTTCCTACCACATCCAAATACATTCTTAGGTGCTTCGAAGCACATTTCACGTACTTACTACCACATCCAAATACATTCAAAGGTGCTTCGAAGCACATTTTACGTACTTCCTTCCACATCCAAATACATTCTAAGGTGCTTCGAAGCACTTTCTACGTACTTCCTACCACATCCAAATACATTCTAAGGTGCTTCGAAGCACATTTCACGTACTTCCTACCACATCCAAATACATTCTAAGGTGCTTCGAAGCACATTTCACGTACTTCCTACCACATCCAAATACATTCTAAGGTGCTTCGAAGCACATTTTACGTACTTCCTTCTACATCCAAATACATTCTAAGGTGCTTCGAAGCACTTTCTACGTACTTCCTACCACATCCAAATACATTCTAAGGTGCTTCGAAGCACATTTCACGTACTTCCTACCACATCCAAATACATTCTAAGGTGCTTCGAAGCACATTTCACGTACTTCCTACCACATCCAAATACATTCTAAGGTGCTTCGAAGCACTTTCTACGTACTTCCTACCACATCCAAATACATTCTAAGGTGCTTCGAAGCACATTTTACGTACTTCCTTCCACATCCAAATACATTCTAAGGTGCTTCGAAGCACTTTCTACGTACTTCCTACCACATCCAAATACATTCTAAGGTGCTTCGAAGCACATTTCACGTACTTCCTACCACATCCAAATACATTCTAAGGTGCTTCGAAGCACATTTCACGTACTTCCTACCACATCAAAATACATTCTTAGGTGCTTCGAAGCACTTTCTACGTACTTCCTACCACATCCAAATACATTCAAAGGTGCTTTGAAGCGCATTTTACGTACTTCCTACCACATCCAAATACATTCTAAGGTGCTTCGAAGCACATTTTACGTACTTCCTACCACATCCAAATACATTCTTAGGTGCTTCGAAGCACATTTCACGTACTTCCTACCACATCCAAATACATTCTAAGGTGCTTCGAAGCACATTTTACGTACTTCCTACCACATCCAAATACATTCTAAGGTGCTTCGAAGCACATTTCACGTACTTCCTACCACATCCAAATACATTCTTAGGTGCTTCGAAGCACTTTCTACGTACTTCCTACCACATCCAAATACATTCAAAGGTGCTTTGAAGCGCATTTTACGTACTTCCTACCACATCCAAATACATTCTTAGGTGCTTCGAAGCACTTTCTACGTACTTCCTACCACATCCAAATACATTCAAAGGTGCTTCGAAGCACATTTTACGTACTTACTACCACATCCAAATACATTCTAAGGTGCTTCGAAGCACTTTCTACGTACTTCCTACCACATCCAAATACATTCTTAGGTGCTTCGAAGCACATTTCACGTACTTCCTACCACATCCAAATACATTCTAAGGTGCTTCGAAGCACATTTTACGTACTTCCTACCACATCCAAATACATTCTAAGGTGCTTCGAAGCACATTTCACGTACTTCCTACCACATCCAAATACATTCTAAGGTGCTTCGAAGCACATTTCACGTACTTCCTACCACATCCAAATACATTCTAAGGTGCTTTGAAGCACATTTTACGTACTTCCTACCACATCCAAATACATTCTAAGGTGCTTCGAAGCACATTTCACGTACTTCCTACCACATCCAAATACATTCTTAGGTGCTTCGAAGCACTTTCTACGTACTTCCTACCACATCCAAATACATTCAAAGGTGCTTCGAAGCACATTTTACGTACTTACTACCACATCCAAATACATTCTAAGGTGCTTCGAAGCACTTTCTACGTACTTCCTACCACATCCAAATACATTCTTAGGTGCTTCGAAGCACATTTCACGTACTTCCTACCACATCCAAATACATTCTAAGGGGCTTTGAAGCACTTTCTACGTACTTCCTACCACATCCAAATACATTCTAAGGTGCTTTGAAGCACATTTTACGTACTTCCTACCACATCCAAATACATTCTAAGGTGCTTTGAAGCACATTTTACGTACTTACTACCACATCCAAATACATTCTAAGGTGCTTCGAAGCACATTTTACGTACTTCCTACCACATCCAAATACATTCTTAGGTGCTTCGAAGCACATTTCACGTACTTCCTACCACATCCAAATACATTCTAAGGTGCTTCGAAGCACATTTTACGTACTTCCTACCACATCCAAATACATTCTAAGGTGCTTCGAAGCACATTTCACGTACTTCCTACCACATCCAAATACATTCTAAGGTGCTTCGAAGCACATTTCACGTACTTCCTACCACATCCAAATACATTCTAAGGTGCTTCGAAGCACATTTCACGTACTTCCTACCACATCCAAATACATTCTAAGGTGCTTTGAAGCACATTTTACGTACTTCCTACCACATCCAAATACATTCTAAGGTGCTTCGAAGCACATTTCACGTACTTCCTACCACATCCAAATACATTCTTAGGTGCTTCGAAGCACTTTCTACGTACTTCCTACCACATCCAAATACATTCAAAGGTGCTTCGAAGCACATTTTACGTACTTACTACCACATCCAAATACATTCTAAGGTGCTTCGAAGCACTTTCTACGTACTTCCTACCACATCCAAATACATTCTTAGGTGCTTCGAAGCACATTTCACGTACTTCCTACCACATCCAAATACATTCTAAGGTGCTTCGAAGCACTTTCTACGTACTTCCTACCACATCCAAATACATTCTAAGGTGCTTCGAAGCACATTTCACGTACTTCCTACCACATCCAAATACATTCTTAGGTGCTTCGAAGCACTTTCTACGTACTTCCTACCACATCCAAATACATTCTAAGGTGCTTTGAAGCACATTTTACGTACTTCCTACCACATCCAAATACATTCTAAGGTGCTTTGAAGCACATTTTACGTACTTACTACCACATCCAAATACATTCTAAGGTGCTTCGAAGCACATTTCACGTACTTCCTACCACATCCAAATACATTCTAAGGTGCTTCGAAGCACTTTCTACGTACTTCCTACCACATCCAAATACATTCTAAGGTGCTTCGAAGCACATTTCACGTACTTCCTACCACATCCAAATACATTCTTAGGTGCTTCGAAGCACTTTCTACGTACTTCCTACCACATCCAAATACATTCAAAGGTGCTTTGAAGCGCATTTTACGTACTTCCTACCACATCCAAATACATTCTAAGGTGCTTTGAAGCACATTTTACGTACGTACTACCACATCCAAATACATTCTAAGGTGCTTCGAAGCACATTTCACGTACTTCCTACCACATCCAAATACATTCTAAGGTGCTTCGAAGCACATTTTACGTACTTCCTACCACATCCAAATACATTCTAAGGTGCTTCGAAGCACATTTCACGTACTTCCTACCACATCCAAATACATTCTTAGGTGCTTCGAAGCACTTTCTACGTACTTCCTACCACATCCAAATACATTCAAAGGTGCTTTGAAGCGCATTTTACGTACTTCCTACCACATCCAAATACATTCTAAGGTGCTTTGAAGCACATTTTACGTACTTACTACCACATCCAAATAAATTCTAAGGTGCTTCGAAGCACTTTCTACGTACTTCCTACCACATCCAAATACATTCTAAGGTGCTTCGAAGCACATTTCACGTACTTCCTACCACATCCAAATACATTCTAAGGGGCTTTGAAGCACTTTCTACGTACTTCCTACCACATCCAATTACATTCTAAGGTGCTTCGAAGCACATTTTACGTACTTACTACCACATCCAAATACATTCTAAGGTGCTTCGAAGCACATTTCACGTACTTCCTACCACATCCAAATACATTCTAAGGTGCTTCGAAGCACTTTCTACGTACTTCCTACCACATCCAAATACATTCTAAGGTGCTTCGAAGCACATTTCACGTACTTCCTACCACATCCAAATACATTCTAAGGTGCTTCGAAGCACTTTCTACGTACTTCCTACCACATCCAAATACATTCAAAGGTGCTTTGAAGCACATTTCACGTACTTCCAACCACATCCAAATACATTCTAAGGTGCTTTGAAGCACATTTTACGTACTTACTACCACATCCAAATACATTCTAAGGTGCTTCGAAGCACATTTTACGTACTTCCTACCACATCCAAATACATTCTAAGGTGCTTTGAAGCACATTTCACGTACTTCCTACCACATCCAAATACATTCTAAGGTGCTTCGAAGCACTTTCTACGTACTTCCTACCACATCCAAATACATTCTAAGGTGCTTTGAAGCACATTTTACGTACTTCCTACCACATCCAAATACATTCTAAGGTGCTTCGAAGCACTTTCTACGTACTTCCTACCACATCCAAATACATTCTAAGGTGCTTCGAAGCACATTTCACGTACTTCCTACCACATCCAAATACATTCTAAGGGGCTTTGAAGCACTTTCTACGTACTTCCTACCACATCCAAATACATTCTAAGGTGCTTCGAAGCACATTTCACGTACTTCCTACCACATCCAAATACATTCTAAGGTGCTTCGAAGCACATTTCACGTACTTCCTACCACATCCAAATACATTCTAAGGTGCTTCGAAGCACTTTCTACGTACTTCCTACCACATCCAAATACATTCTAAGGTGCTTCGAAGCACATTTCACGTACTTCCTACCACATCCAACTACATTCTAAGGGGCTTTGAAGCACTTTCTACGTACTTCCTACCACATCCAAATACATTCAAAGGTGCTTTGAAGCACATTTTACGTACTTACTACCACATCCAAATACATTCTAAGGTGCTTCGAAGCACTTTCTACGTACTTCCTACCACATCCAAATACATTCTTAGGTGCTTCGAAGCACTTTCTACGTACTTCCTACCACATCCAAATACATTCAAAGGTGCTTTGAAGCACATTTTACGTACTTCCTACCACATCCAAATACATTCTAAGGTGCTTTGAAGCACATTTTACGTACTTCCTACCACATCCAAATACATTCTAAGGTGCTTTGAAGTACCTTTTACGTACTTCCTACCACATCCAAATACATTCTAATGTGCTTTGAAGCACATTTTACGTACTTACTACCACATCCAAATACATTCTAAGGTGCTTCGAAGCACTTTCTACGTACTTCCTACCACATCCAAATACATTCTAAGGTGCTTCGAAGCACATTTCACGTACTTCCTACCACATCCAACTACATTCTAAGGGGCTTTGAAGCACTTTCCACGTACTTCCTACCACATCCAAATACATTCTAAGGTGCTTCGAAGCACATTTTACGTACTTACTACCACATCCAAATACATTCTAAGGTGCTTCGAAGCACATTTCACGTACTTCCTACCACATCCAAATACATTCTAAGGTGCTTCGAAGCACTTTCTACGTACTTCCTACCACATCCAAATACATTCTAAGGTGCTTCGAAGCACATTTCACGTACTTCCTACCACATCCAAATACATTCTTAGGTGCTTCGAAGCACTTTCTACGTACTTCCTACCACATCCAAATACATTCAAAGGTGCTTTGAAGCACATTTTACGTACTTCCTACCACATCCAAATACATTCTAAGGTGCTTTGAAGCACATTTTACGTACTTACTACCACATCCAAATACATTCTAAGGTGCTTCGAAGCACTTTCTACGTACTTCCTACCACATCCAAATACATTCTAAGGTGCTTCGAAGCACATTTCACGTACTTCCTACCACATCCAAATACATTGTTAGGTGCTTCGAAGCACTTTCTACGTACTTCCTACCACATCCAAATACATTCTAAGGTGCTTCGAAGCACATTTTACGTACTTCCTACCACATCCAAATACATTCTAAGGTGCTTTGAAGCACATTTTACGTACTTACTACCACATCCAAATACATTCTAAGGTGCTTCGAAGCACTTTCTACGTACTTCCTACCACATCCAAATACATTCTAAGGTGCTTCGAAGCACATTTCACGTACTTCCTACCACATCCAAATACATTCTAAGGGGCTTTGAAGCACTTTCTACGTACTTCCTACCACATCCAAATACATTCTAAGGTGCTTCGAAGCACATTTTACGTACTTACTACCACATCCAAATACATTCTAAGGTGCTTCGAAGCACATTTCACGTACTTCCTACCACATCCAAATACATTCTAAGGTATTTTGAAGCACATTTTACGTACTTACTACCACATCCAAATACATTCTAAGGTGCTTCGAAGCACATTTTACGTACTTCCTTCCACATCCAAATACATTCTAAGGTGCTTCGAAGCACTTTCTACGTACTTCCTACCACATCCAAATACATTCTAAGGTGCTTTGAAGCACATTTCACGTACTTCCTACCACATCCAAATACATTCTAAGGTGCTTTGAAGCACATTTTACGTACTTCCTACCACATCCAAATACATTCTAAGGTGCTTCGAAGCACTTTCTACGTACTTCCTACCACATCCAAATACATTCTAAGGTGCTTCGAAGCACATTTTACGTACTTACTACCACATCCAAATACATTCTAAGGTGCTTCGAAGCACATTTTACGTACTTCCTTCCACATCCAAATACATTCTAAGGTGCTTTGAAGCACATTTTACGTACTTACTACCACATCCAAATACATTCTAAGGTGCTTCGAAGCACTTTCTACGTACTTCCTACCACATCCAAATACATTCTAAGGTGCTTCGAAGCACATTTTACGTACTTCCTACCACATCCAAATACATTCTAAGGTGCTTTGAAGCACATTTTACGTACTTACTACCACATCCAAATACATTCTAAGGTGCTTCGAAGCACTTTCTACGTACTTCCTACCACATCCAAATACATTCTAAGGTGCTTCGAAGCACATTTCACGTACTTCCTACCACATCCAAATACATTCTAAGGGGCTTTGAAGCACTTTCTACGTACTTCCTACCACATCCAAATACATTCTAAGGTGCTTCGAAGCACATTTTACGTACTTACTACCACATCCAAATACATTCTAAGGTGCTTCGAAGCACATTTTACGTACTTCCTTCCACATCCAAATACATTCTAAGGTGCTTCGAAGCACTTTCTACGTACTTCCTACCACATCCAAATACATTCTAAGGTGCTTTGAAGCACATTTCACGTACTTCCTACCACATCCAAATACATTCTAAGGTGCTTTGAAGCACATTTTACGTACTTCCTACCACATCCAAATACATTCTAAGGTGCTTCGAAGCACTTTCTACGTACTTCCTACCACATCCAAATACATTCTAAGGTGCTTCGAAGCACTTTCTACGTACTTCCTACCACATCCAAATACATTCTAAGGTGCTTCGAAGCACATTTTACGTACTTACTACCACATCCAAATACATTCTAAGGTGCTTCGAAGCACATTTTACGTACTTACTACCACATCCAAATACATTCTAAGGTGCTTTGAAGCACATTTTACGTACTTACTACCACATCCAAATACATTCTAAGGTGCTTCGAAGCACTTTCTACGTACTTCCTACCACATCCAAATACATTCTAAGGTATTTTGAAGCACATTTTACGTACTTACTACCACATCCAAATACATTCTAAGGTGCTTCGAAGCACATTTTACGTACTTCCTTCCACATCCAAATACATTCTAAGGTGCTTCGAAGCACTTTCTACGTACTTCCTACCACATCCAAATACATTCTAAGGTGCTTTGAAGCACATTTCACGTACTTCCTACCACATCCAAATACATTCTAAGGTGCTTTGAAGCACATTTTACGTACTTCCTACCACATCCAAATACATTCTAAGGTGCTTCGAAGCACTTTCTACGTACTTCCTACCACATCCAAATACATTCTAAGGTGCTTCGAAGCACTTTCTACGTACTTCCTACCACATCCAAATACATTCTAAGGTGCTTCGAAGCACATTTTACGTACTTACTACCACATCCAAATACATTCTAAGGTGCTTCGAAGCACATTTTACGTACTTACTACCACATCCAAATACATTCTAAGGTGCTTTGAAGCACATTTTACGTACTTACTACCACATCCAAATACATTCTAAGGTGCTTCGAAGCACTTTCTACGTACTTCCTACCACATCCAAATACATTCTAAGGTGCTTCGAAGCACATTTCACGTACTTCCTACCACATCCAAATACATTCTTAGGTGCTTCGAAGCACTTTCTACGTACTTCCTACCACATCCAAATACATTCTAAGGTGCTTCGAAGCACATTTTACGTACTTCCTACCACATCCAAATACATTCTAAGGTGCTTTGAAGCACATTTCACGTACTTCCTACCACATCCAAATACATTCTAAGGTGCTTCGAAGCACATTTCACGTACTTCCTACCACATCCAAATACATTCTTAGGTGCTTCGAAGCACTTTCTACGTACTTCCTACCACATCCAAATACATTCTAAGGTGCTTTGAAGCACATTTTACGTACTTCCTACCACATCCAAATACATTCTAAGGTGCTTTGAAGCACATTTTACGTACTTACTACCACATCCAAATACATTCTAAGGTGCTTCGAAGCACATTTTACGTACTTCCTACCACATCCAAATACATTCTAAGGTGCTTTGAAGCACATTTTACGTACTTCCTACCACATCCAAATACATTCTAAGGTGCTTTGAAGCACATTTCACGTACTTCCTACCACATCCAAATACATTCTAAGGTGCTTTGAAGCACATTTTACGTACTTACTACCACATCCAAATACATTCTAAGGTGCTTCGAAGCACATTTTACGTACTTCCTTCCACATCCAAATACATTCTAAGGTGCTTCGAAGCACTTTCTACGTACTTCCTACCACATCCAAATACATTCTAAGGTGCTTTGAAGCACATTTTACGTACTTCCTACCACATCCAAATACATTCTAAGGTGCTTTGAAGCACCTTTTACGTACTTCCTACCACATCCAAATACATTCTAAGGTGCTTCGAAGCACTTTCTACGTACTTCCTACCACATCCAAATACATTCTAAGGTGCTTTGAAGCACATTTTACGTACTTCCTACCACATCCAAATACATTCTTAGGTGCTTCGAAGCACTTTCTACGTACTTCCTACCACATCCAAATACATTCTAAGGTGCTTCGAAGCACATTTCACGTACTTCCTACCACATCCAAATACATTCTTAGGTGCTTCGAAGCACATTTTACGTACTTCCTACCACATCCAAATACATTCTAAGGTGCTTCGAAGCACATTTTACGTACTTCCTACCACATCCAAATACATTCTAAGGTGCTTCGAAGCACTTTCTACGTACTTCCTACCACATCCAAATACATTCTAAGGTGCTTCGAAGCACATTTTACGTACTTCCTACCACATCCAAATACATTCTAAGGTGCTTCGAAGCACATTTCACGTACTTCCTACCACATCCAAATACATTCTAAGGTGCTTCGAAGCACTTTCTACGTACTTCCTACCACATCCAAATACATTCTAAGGTGCTTCGAAGCACATTTCACGTACTTCCTACCACATCCAAATACA
The DNA here is from genome assembly GCF_943734765.1 of Anopheles ziemanni. NCBI lineage: Eukaryota > Metazoa > Arthropoda > Insecta > Diptera > Culicidae > Anopheles > Anopheles ziemanni. The sequence goes on from NW_026690070.1 coordinate 78,747, forward strand.
TTCTAAGGTGCTTCGAAGCACTTTCTACGTACTTCCTACCACATCCAAATACATTCAAAGGTGCTTTGAAGCACATTTTACGTACTTCCTACCACATCCAAATACATTCTAAGGTGCTTTGAAGCACATTTTACGTACTTCCTACCACATCCAAATACATTCTAAGGTGCTTCGAAGCACATTTTACGTACTTCCTACCACATCCAAATACATTCTAATGTGCTTCGAAGCACATTTTACGTACTTACTACCACATCCAAATACATTCTAAGGTGCTTCGAAGTACTTTCTACGTACTTCCTACCACATCCAAATACATTCTAAGGTGCTTCGAAGCACATTTCACGTACTTCCTACCACATCCAACTACATTCTAAGGGGCTTTGAAGCACTTTCCACGTACTTCCTACCACATCCAAATACATTCTAAGGTGCTTCGAAGCACATTTTACGTACTTACTACCACATCCAAATACATTCTAAGGTGCTTTGAAGCACATTTTACGTACTTACTACCACATCCAAATACATTCTAAGGTGCTTCGAAGCACTTTCTACGTACTTCCTACCACATCCAAATACATTCTAAGGTGCTTCGAAGCACATTTCACGTCTTTCCTACCACATCCAAATACATTCTAAGGTGCTTCGAAGCACTTTCTACGTACTTCCTACCACATCCAAATACATTCTAAGGTGCTTCGAAGCACATTTCACGTACTTCCTACCACATCCAAATACATTCTTAGGTGCTTCGAAGCACTTTCTACGTACTTCCTACCACATCCAAATACATTCAAAGGTGCTTTGAAGCACATTTTACGTACTTCCTACCACATCCAAATACATTCTAAGGTGCTTTGAAGCACATTTTACGTACTTACTACCACATCCAAATACATTCTAAGGTGCTTCGAAGCACTTTCTACGTACTTCCTACCACATCCAAATACATTCTAAGGTGCTTCGAAGCACATTTCACGTACTTCCTACCACATCCAAATACATTCTAAGGGGCTTTGAAGCACTTTCTACGTACTTCCTACCACATCCAAATACATTCTAAGGTGCTTCGAAGCACATTTTACGTACTTACTACCACATCCAAATACATTCTAAGGTGCTTCGAAGCACATTTCACGTACTTCCTACCACATCCAAATACATTCAAAGGTATTTTGAAGCACATTTTACGTACTTACTATCACATCCAAATACATTCTAAGGTGCTTCGAAGCACATTTTACGTACTTCCTTCCACATCCAAATACATTCTAAGGTGCTTCGAAGCACTTTCTACGTACTTCCTACCACATCCAAATACATTCTGAGGTGCTTTGAAGCACATTTCACGTACTTCCTACCACATCCAAATACATTCTAAGGTGCTTTGAAGCACATTTTACGTACTTCCTACCACATCCAAATACATTCTAAGGTGCTTCGAAGCACTTTCTACGTACTTCCTACCACATCCAAATACATTCTAAGGTGCTTCGAAGCACTTTCTACGTACTTCCTACCACATCCAAATACATTCTAAGGTGCTTCGAAGCACATTTTACGTACTTACTACCACATCCAAATACATTCTAAGGTGCTTCGAAGCACATTTTACGTACTTCCTTCCACATCCAAATACATTCTAAGGTGCTTCGAAGCACATTTTACGTACTTACTACCACATCCAAATACATTCTAAGGTGCTTTGAAGCACATTTTACGTACTTACTACCACATCCAAATACATTCTAAGGTGCTTCGAAGCACTTTCTACGTACTTCCTACCACATCCAAATACATTCTAAGGTGCTTCGAAGCACATGTCACGTACTTCCTACCACATCCAAATACATTCTAAGGGGCTTTGAAACACATTTTACGTACTTCCTACCACATCCAAATACATTCTAAGGTGCTTCGAAGCACATTTCACGTACTTCCTACCACATCCAAATACATTCTTAGGTGCTTCGAAGCACTTTCTACGTACTTCCTACCACATCCAAATACATTCTAAGGTGCTTCGAAGCACATTTTACGTACTTCCTACCACATCCAAATACATTCTAAGGTGCTTTGAAGCACATTTCACGTACTTCCTACCACATCCAAATACATTCTAAGGTGCTTCGAAGCACATTTCACGTACTTCCTACCACATCCAAATACATTCTTAGGTGCTTCGAAGCACTTTCTACGTACTTCCTACCACATCCAAATACATTCTAAGGTGCTTTGAAGCACATTTTACGTACTTCCTACCACATCCAAATACATTCTAAGGTGCTTTGAAGCACATTTTACGTACTTACTACCACATCCAAATACATTCTAAGGTGCTTCGAAGCACATTTTACGTACTTCCTACCACATCCAAATACATTCTAAGGTGCTTTGAAGCACATTTTACGTACTTCCTACCACATCCAAATACATTCCAAGGTGCTTTGAAGCACATTTCACGTACTTCCTACCACATCCAAATACATTCTAAGGTGCTTTGAAGCACATTTTACGTACTTACTACCACATCCAAATACATTCTAAGGTGCTTCGAAGCACATTTTACGTACTTCCTTCCACATCCAAATACATTCTAAGGTGCTTCGAAGCACTTTCTACGTACTTCCTACCACATCCAAATACATTCTAAGGTGCTTCGAAGCACATGTCACGTACTTCCTACCACATCCAAATACATTCTAAGGGGCTTTGAAACACATTTTACGTACTTACTACCACATCCAAATACATTCTAAGGTGCTTCGAAGCACATTTTACGTACTTACTACCACATCCAAATACATTCTAAGGTGCTTTGAAGCACCTTTTACGTACTTCCTACCACATCCAAATACATTCTAAGGTGCTTTGAAGCACATTTTACGTACTTACTACCACATCCAAATACATTCTAAGGTGCTTCGAAGCACATGTCACGTACTTCCTACCACATCCAAATACATTCTAAGGTGCTTTGAAGCACATTTTACGTACTTACTACCACATCCAAATACATTCTAAGGTGCTTTGAAGCACATTTTACGTACTTCCTACCACATCCAAATACATTCTAAGGTGCTTCGAAGCACATTTCACGTACTTCCTACCACATCCAAATACATTCTTAGGTGCTTCGAAGCACTTTCTACGTACTTCCTACCACATCCAAATACATTCTAAGGTGCTTCGAAGCACATTTTACGTACTTCCTACCACATCCAAATACATTCTAAGGTGCTTTGAAGCACATTTCACGTACTTCCTACCACATCCAAATACATTCTAAGGTGCTTCGAAGCACATTTCACGTACTTCCTACCACATCCAAATACATTCTTAGGTGCTTCGAAGCACTTTCTACGTACTTCCTACCACATCCAAATACATTCTAAGGTGCTTTGAAGCACATTTTACGTACTTCCTACCACATCCAAATACATTCTAAGGTGCTTTGAAGCACATTTTACGTACTTACTACCACATCCAAATACATTCTAAGGTGCTTCGAAGCACATTTTACGTACTTCCTACCACATCCAAATACATTCTAAGGTGCTTTGAAGCACATTTTACGTACTTCCTACCACATCCAAATACATTCTAAGGTGCTTTGAAGCACATTTCACGTACTTCCTACCACATCCAAATACATTCTAAGGTGCTTTGAAGCACATTTTACGTACTTCCTACCACATCCAAATACATTCTAAGGTGCTTTGAAGCACATTTTACGTACTTCCTACCACATCCAAATACATTCTAAGGTGCTTTGAAGCACCTTTTACGTACTTCCTACCACATCCAAATACATTCTAAGGTGCTTCGAAGCACTTTCTACGTACTTCCTACCACATCCAAATACATTCTAAGGTGCTTTGAAGCACATTTTACGTACTTCCTACCACATCCAAATACATTCTTAGGTGCTTCGAAGCACTTTCTACGTACTTCCTACCACATCCAAATACATTCTAAGGTGCTTCGAAGCACATTTTACGTACTTCCTACCACATCCAAATACATTCTTAGGTGCTTCGAAGCACATTTTACGTACTTACTACCACATCCAAATACATTCTAAGGTGCTTCGAAGCACATTTTACGTACTTCCTACCACATCCAAATACATTCTAAGGTGCTTCGAAGCACTTTCTACGTACTTCCTACCACATCCAAATACATTCTAAGGTGCTTCGAAGCACATTTCACGTACTTCCTACCACATCCAAATACATTCTAAGGTGCTTTGAAGCACATTTTACGTACTTACTACCACATCCAAATACATTCTAAGGTGCTTCGAAGCACATTTTACGTACTTCCTTCCACATCCAAATACATTCTAAGGTGCTTCGAAGCACTTTCTACGTACTTCCTACCACATCCAAATACATTCTAAGGTGCTTTGAAGCACATTTTACGTACTTCCTACCACATCCAAATACATTCTTAGGTGCTTCGAAGCACTTTCTACGTACTTCCTACCACATCCAAATACATTCTAAGGTGCTTTGAAGCACATTTTACGTACTTCCTACCACATCCAAATACATTCTAAGGTGCTTTGAAGCACATTTTACGTACTTACTACCACATCCAAATACATTCTAAGGTGCTTTGAAGCACATTTTACGTACTTCCTACCACATCCAAATACATTCTTAGGTGCTTCGAAGCACTTTCTACGTACTTCCTACCACATCCAAATACATTCTAAGGTGCTTCGAAGCACATTTCACGTACTTCCTACCACATCCAAATACATTCTTAGGTGCTTCGAAGCACATTTTACGTACTTACTACCACATCCAAATACATTCTAAGGTGCTTCGAAGCACATTTTACGTACTTCCTACCACATCCAAATACATTCTAAGGTGCTTTGAAGCACATTTCACGTACTTCCTACCACATCCAAATACATTCTAAGGTGCTTTGAAGCACATTTCACGTACTTCCTACCACATCCAAATACATTCTAAGGTGCTTTGAAGCACATTTTACGTACTTACTACCACATCCAAATACATTCTAAGGTGCTTCGAAGCACATTTTACGTACTTCCTTCCACATCCAAATACATTCTAAGGTGCTTCGAAGCACTTTCTACGTACTTCCTACCACATCCAAATACATTCTAAGGTGCTTTGAAGCACATTTTACGTACTTCCTACCACATCCAAATACATTCTAAGGTGCTTTGAAGCACCTTTTACGTACTTCCTACCACATCCAAATACATTCTAAGGTGCTTCGAAGCACTTTCTACGTACTTCCTACCACATCCAAATACATTCTAAGGTGCTTTGAAGCACATTTTACGTACTTCCTACCACATCCAAATACATTCTTAGGTGCTTCGAAGCACTTTCTACGTACTTCCTACCACATCCAAATACATTCTAAGGTGCTTCGAAGCACATTTCACGTACTTCCTACCACATCCAAATACATTCTAAGGTGCTTCGAAGCACATTTTACGTACTTACTACCACATCCAAATACATTCTAAGGTGCTTCGAAGCACATTTTACGTACTTCCTACCACATCCAAATACATTCTAAGGTGCTTCGAAGCACTTTCTACGTACTTCCTACCACATCCAAATACATTCTAAGGTGCTTCGAAGCACATTTTACGTACTTCCTACCACATCCAAATACATTCTAAGGTGCTTCGAAGCACATTTCACGTACTTCCTACCACATCCAAATACATTCTAAGGTGCTTCGAAGCACTTTCTACGTACTTCCTACCACATCCAAATACATTCTAAGGTGCTTCGAAGCACATTTCACGTACTTCCTACCACATCCAAATACATTCTTAGGTGCTTCGAAGCACTTTCTACGTACTTCCTACCACATCCAAATACATTCTAAAGTGCTTTGAAGCACATTTTACGTACTTCCTACCACATCCAAATACATTCTAAGGTGCTTTGAAGCACATTTTACGTACTTCCTACCACATCCAAATACATTCTAAGGTGCTTCGAAGCACATTTTACGTACTTCCTACCACATCCAAATACATTCTAATGTGCTTTGAAGCACATTTTACGTACTTACTACCACATCCAAATACATTCTAAGGTGCTTCGAAGTACTTTCTACGTACTTCCTACCACATCCAAATACATTCTAAGGTGCTTCGAAGCACATTTCACGTACTTCCTACCACATCCAACTACATTCTAAGGGGCTTTGAAGCACTTTCCACGTACTTCCTACCACATCCAAATACATTCTAAGGTGCTTCGAAGCACATTTTACGTACTTACTACCACATCCAAATACATTCTAAGGTGCTTCGAAGCACATTTTACGTACTTCCTACCACATCCAAATACATTCTAAGGTGCTTTGAAGCACATTTTACGTACTTCCTTCCACATCCAAATACATTCTAAGGTGCTTCGAAGCACTTTCTACGTACTTCCTACCACATCCAAATACATTCTAAGGTGCTTTGAAGCACATTTTACGTACTTCCTACCACATCCAAATACATTCTAAGGTGCTTTGAAGCACCTTTTACGTACTTCCTACCACATCCAAATACATTCTAAGGTGCTTCGAAGCACTTTCTACGTACTTCCTACCACATCCAAATACATTCTAAGGTGCTTTGAAGCACATTTTACGTACTTCCTACCACATCCAAATACATTCTAAGGTGCTTCGAAGCACTTTCTACGTACTTCCTACCACATCCAAATACATTCTAAGGTGCTTCGAAGCACATTTCACGTACTTCCTACCACATCCAAATACATTCTTAGGTGCTTCGAAGCACATTTTACGTACTTACTACCACATCCAAATACATTCTAAGGTGCTTCGAAGCACATTTTACGTACTTCCTACCACATCCAAATACATTCTAAGGTGCTTCGAAGCACTTTCTACGTACTTCCTACCACATCCAAATACATTCTAAGGTGCTTCGAAGCACATTTCACGTACTTCCTACCACATCCAAATACATTCTAAGGTGCTTCGAAGCACATTTTACGTACTTCCTACCACATCCAAATACATTCTAAGGTGCTTCGAAGCACTTTCTACGTACTTCCTACCACATCCAAATACATTCTAAGGTGCTTCGAAGCACATTTCACGTACTTCCTACCACATCCAAATACATTCTTAGGTGCTTCGAAGCACTTTCTACGTACTTCCTACCACATCCAAATACATTCAAAGGTGCTTTGAAGCACATTTTACGTACTTCCTACCACATCCAAATACATTCTAAGGTGCTTTGAAGCACATTTTACGTACTTACTACCACATCCAAATACATTCTAAGGTGCTTCGAAGCACATTTTACGTACTTCCTACCACATCCAAATACATTCTAATGTGCTTTGAAGCACATTTTACGTACTTACTACCACATCCAAATACATTCTAAGGTGCTTCGAAGTACTTTCTACGTACTTCCTACCACATCCAAATACATTCTAAGGTGCTTCGAAGCACATTTCACGTACTTCCTACCACATCCAACTACATTCTAAGGGGCTTTGAAGCACTTTCCACGTACTTCCTACCACATCCAAATACATTCTAAGGTGCTTCGAAGCACATTTTACGTACTTACTACCACATCCAAATACATTCTAAGGTGCTTCGAAGCACATTTCACGTACTTCCTACCACATCCAAATACATTCTAAGGTGCTTCGAAGCACTTTCTACGTACTTCCTACCACATCCAAATACATTCTAAGGTGCTTCGAAGCACATTTCACGTACTTCCTACCACATCCAAATACATTCTTAGGTGCTTCGAAGCACTTTCTACGTACTTCCTACCACATCCAAATACATTCAAAGGTGCTTTGAAGCACATTTTACGTACTTCCTACCACATCCAAATACATTCTAAGGTGCTTTGAAGCACATTTTACGTACTTACTACCACATCCAAATACATTCTAAGGTGCTTCGAAGCACTTTCTACGTACTTCCTACCACATCCAAATACATTCTAAGGTGCTTCGAAGCACATTTCACGTACTTCCTACCACATCCAAATACATT